>NC_037673.1:19864111-19997782 GCF_003255815.1 Theropithecus gelada
GAGAGAGGGAGGGAGGGAGGGGAGGGGAGTGGAGGGGAGGGGACAGTTTGTGGGAAGTTGTTAAGACTGGGAATTGGAGAGACACTTGAGGGTATAAGATGTACGTATCTATGCCTACCTTACGGAAATGTTATTATCAGAGAAAAAGAACCCACAAATCTCTTAATAAGTTCCTGAGTAATGTGAAAGAACGTCATCACTCTGTGTTTAATTGCGGCTCTGTAAATTAGCTAGATAAATAAACTCGGCTAAATGACTACTACATGTGGTGATTGCTTTTCTCATCTGAAAAACAAGGGTTGGATTTATGATTTGAAGTACCTTCTTATATTCAATTTTATCATATATTGATACAGAAGTATTACAATTTGATTTTGAGCTAGCTTAGCACATGTATTACTTTCCCAAATTTATAAAAACATACCTTCATATTGTGGGAACAGGAGGAGGAAGGTCCTTAATTTCTTCACAAATATCATGACAGTTGCAGATTTGCTTTCTTGAAAAATGCAGATATTCAAAAAATGACCACAAAACAGAGTACAGTCTTAAATGTATGTCTGAGAGATAACCATGGGATTTATGAGGATCTTGTTACTGCAAATGGTTTCTTGCTGAGATGTTTCTCCATACTGATAAAGAACCTCAATTTATATTATTGAAGTAGGAGCTTCTGAAAGGTGGGGCTAGAGTAAGGCTGGGAGAATTCTGCAAATAACTAGAGATGTGAAAAGAAAAATGAAGTTCAAGCATTCCAATTTCCAAGTTAGAAATTGGAAACTGTTTCCCAAAGAAGCAGCTGGATAAATAATGGCCAAGTTCTGTAATAATACTGTTGCTACATTTTAATTACATTTTGATTTAGGTAGAATCTTGCAGGTTGGCTTTGTATCCTAACCACATTCATCATGCAGGTTTTATGGAGAAATATGTTCCAAATTCTAACAGTGGCTTACAAATGAACTTGTAGAGCACAACCTGATTGCATTTGGCAACGGCTTGCAATTCTTTATTTTTTTTATTAATATTTTATTTAAAATATTGGAAGGGAAATCGTATGATCAATGATTTATAAAACATTTAGATCCATATCCAATTCATTAAAATATATATAATGTATATGTATACTTATGATTTGTAGTTTCATATAATAGCCACTTTTAAAAAACTTTCTTACCTTCATTCATCAAAAAGAATTGGTCAAAACTAGTTATAGGTAAGCTAAAAAATATGGTGATAATATTATTTCTTTACATATATACTTGTTTTTAATGTTTAAAATAATTGTTAGGCTACAGGAAGTGTCAGTTGGAGGTGACTTAGCATACAGCATGAGTCTCAGGCTGTGAAACAACTTTATTAAAATCAATTTTAAAAATCAGAAAAAAAATCAGAAGATTTTCAAATGATCTAAAATGAAGGCTGACAGAATCAAAGGGAAGACTGACAAGTCATGGCTGAGTTGATATAGAATTTACTGCAATAGATAATATTTTAAAAATTCTGAATTGACAACAACTCTAGATGTGAGTTAGCCATCCTCAGTAATACCATCTTTTCTTTCTAGACATTCTGAAGCTATTTAATAAGTTATATTTTCTCCTCTAGCCATTAACATACTTTTCAACAATGTGTGTTTTCAGAAATCAAACTTCAATTGAATAATCTGCAGAGATAGTGAAAAACTAATCCATTCATTAGTGATTAGCTAATTATCTGAAAAATGGAAACTGGATGTCCACAGTTCTCATATCTAGTGAAAGAGGTTAAAAAAAGAAACTTGACATGAATTCCATGGCAGTAGGGATTTCACAAGACTAGTAAATGCAATCCATAGACATTAATTACATAGCTCTCATAATTTTAAAAAGGAGTCTTCAAATAAACACCTTCTAGCCCCGATCTTTCCCATTAACATTACATCTATATGTGTAATATAGGTTAAAGTTTAAATATTCATGTAAAGATACCGAATGACTATTTAATTTATTAAATTGAATATGTCTATACTGGATCTATATCTATTGTTATGTCATCTATCTCTTTAAAATGTATAAAATAACAATTATATTAAAGCTATTGATGATTAACCTAAATGTAACAATATTACTAGTGAAGATGTTCTACACCTTGTCAACATACTCATTGTAACCCTTTCTTCTTGGCTTCTTCTTATTGCATATATTAGCATCAAAATGAATGACCCAGAGAATGCAACTTACAAAGTCTTTGTACAAGATGGTTTGAAGTGCTGTTCAAACTTGTGTAATTCTGACAAATGTATTCAGAAAAGTATCCCTGCTCATTCATCTATTTAAAATAGCAAGAGTGCTATGTAAACAGAAATTATGGTTAACACTGCAACAATCTAAGGTCAATTATTAAAGACAAATATAAATATATCCATGATTGGGCCATGATAATAACAAATAAATAAAACCCACAACCAATCAAAACACAACTATCACCTGCCCAAGTCTGTGTCTGTCCCTTTCTCTCTACGCTGTCATATATATCAGCTATCATAAGCTGCTAACCAAAATGAAGTGACACATCATTTTATAGGTAGAGTCCAACGAAAAGAAAGATAACTTTCAATGTTAAATGATAAATAATAAAATAATAGTGTTTGGTCTACCCTAAGGTATCTAAAATTTAAAAGTAACATGATGATCGCTGAAAATTGTCAATTAACTTAAAAGTAAGATTCCTGTTTTATGTTTATATTTGTGGCAACCATTATTTAATTAGGCTCCTTAAAATATCAATAGTGCAGGATATCTCCATATAAAAAAATTCATGGTTATGTGTGTTTCAGAAATGCTGTCCATCAAACCCTTGTCTGTAGATTGACAAACAATACACTTTGCACTTAGGTTAAAAATCATTGTACAGGTTGAGTATCTTCTATTTACAATGCTTGGGACCAAAGTGTTTTGGATTTGGGGTTTTGTTTTTAAATATTTGCAAATGCATAATGAGATATGCTGGGGATAGGGCCCAAGTATAAACAGCAAATTCATTTATGTTTTCTATACACCTTACACATATAGCCTGGAGTTAATTTAATACAACATTGGTAATAATGTTGAGCACGAAACAAAATTTTGACTGCAACTGATCACATGAGTCCGGGTGTGGAATTTTCTGCTTCTGGTGTCATGTCAGCATTCAAACAGTTGATTTTGAAACAGTTCATATTTTGGATTTTTGAATTAAGGATGCTCAATCTGTGGTATAAAAATTCAAATAGCCTCATAAGGCTAATGAAAATCATGATGATAAATATATTTTTACTCACTTTTTTTCATCTACAATTTCCAATTGATCTGAAAAATTTAGGAAAGGCATATTCATGATGTTAATTTCTATAAAATATTATCACATCATTATATGTTGTCTGTAGTTAATTTACTTAGTGAATTTTCTAAGTTCAAAGATTACTTTCTTGATCTTTACAAACATACTTTTCAGTCAACCACTCATTCAATATTTAGCAGCAATATTTCCAGCTTTTGACTTAAAATAAAGTAACATCTTACATTTAGTAACCTGGTATATATACTTTAAAATCTTTAAATAGGGATATGGAAGAGTTAATCAGACAGTTCTGATTAATGTATAATTTGCCTTTATTATTTCTCCATGTTTCCTAGCAACGTTAAAAGGCTAGTCTTCTGTTTGCCTTGTGCTTGTAGTCTTCTTGCTAAGGAAGTACAAATCATATTCAGAAGACTTATTTACTATCGTTATAAAAATTGTCAGAAATACCTGATCATTCATTTCCCTTGTTTTGATGGGGAAAAAGACAGTGGAAATAATATGATTACTTCTTCAATGGAAAGTGAAGTTCAGGTACTTTCATGTTTCAAAGCAAGAGAATTTTGGTGTGTTCTAGTATTGACAATGACATGCTTCTTACTTACATATAGAAATGAAAACTTAATCTCATTTAATTAAAAATGTTTTTATTATAGGAACATCTCCCATAATCTTAAATTAAAGTTAGATATATGCTATGATGGGTTAGGTGGGGGGAAAAAGGTATACTAAGAAAAATATAGACAAATTTGAATTTCAAATAATTATAAGAAATATTAATATTTTCCACAATAAAATTCTATCCTTCTAAAAATAATTTGTATAGTTTTATAAACTTTTCTTCCTGGCAAGTGGGGGATATTGAACTGTTAGAAAAATGTTTTAGAGTTTATTCATCTTTTTCCAGGTTTTGACAACTATTCCTTATACAGTATATTATCCGTGCATGCAAAATATGCTGAAAATAAGTGATCTGTCATATGGCCTATTTTCATCTGAGCTGAGATTTCCATTGCTTCCAAGTAAGCAGTGGTATAAGGATGAACATTTATAATGATTAAATTAATTATATTTTATCAGGCCTGAATGCTAACCTAAAATCTAATATTGAAATCTGCTCGGTAAAGTGCAGGTTTCCCTAAATCCAAAATGGAATAAAAATATTAATGTCTGTTTATTAGGACATTTACACTAAGATGTAGATCAGTGCAGTGGATAAGAGACAATTTTGGAGTCACTTGGTCAGACTTGATTTCATATTTTGGCCCAGCCATCTAAGCTCTACATTGCTCACTTACTTGGGGCACATCTGCTATCCTCAGATACGTTACCTTCATTAGCTAAAAAATGAGAATAGCAACAGTGCAGAGAGGAGAAATAGGTGTTTTCTACATTTATGGAGGAAATGCAAACTGCTATGACACGTTTCCTGGTGAACTGAAATCCTGATTAGTCAGCAACTCCACAATATATTTTTAAAAGTGTCCTTGGCACCTAAATAAAAACTGCTCTATAGAGAGGTTGGGAAGGTAAAAAAAAAAAAAAAAAAAATGCAAGTAAAGTGGTTTCCTTCACTTTTTTTTTTTTTTTGAGACTGAGTCTTGCTCCTTGCCCTGGCTGGAGTGTAGTGCAGTGGTGTGGTCTCGGCTCACTGCAACCTCCACCTCCCAGGTTTAAGCAATTCTCCTGACTCAGCCTCCCGAGTAACTGGAATTACAGGCGCATGCCACCACATCCAGCTAATTTTGTATTTTTAGTAGAGATGGGGTTTCACCATGTTAGGCAGGCTGGTCTCAAACTCCTCACCTCAGGTGATCCACCCTTCTCACCCTCCCAAAGTGGCGTGAGCCACCACGCCCAGCCAGCCACTTCTGCTATATAGGAAACTTTTGGTGAATGCTTTTATTATATTAATAATTATTACAGCATTAGAAGTCTGAAACCAAAGGTGCCCAGTAGGTGAAATGGCAAAAACTCTATACATATTGATGTCTGTCTGCAATCATTATTCTTATTTTGCACTATCATTTACTTCAGGTTTGAAGGAAATCATACTAATGACAAAGAAGGTTAAATGTATTTGGTAACAGATTCAGTAAGCCAAATAAAATAAGTATGGTGTGATGATTAGTGGTGCTTTCCTTTATTCTTTTTTGATGAATAACTACTACACTTTTAAACTAAAAAAAATATACAAATGAATTGTATGTCATTTTCATCTTTTTTACCCATGAACATAGATTAACTTCAGTTTAGTCTGTGAGTTCATTCTTGCCATAATAAACATCCTTTATGGGTCAACTAAGTAGATTTTTCTCTTCTGTTAATGTATCAGTCAACCTTCAAAAATCGATATTTTATTTTCTTCTCAGGAAATAAATCAGCCCCAGTGTGGCTCAATAACACTGGCCAAAATGGGAAGTGATAAGGAGGATATGTGGAAAGAGCTATTTGCAAATTTGTGTTATTTATATTTATTGAGAATATACAATATATTATGGTATATATTCTAGTGAACTAGAGCCCAAATTAGTCAGCAACACCATAGTCATTCTTCTAAAGTGTCTTAGCTACCTAAATAAAAGCCACTCTGTACAGGTTTATATTACCCCAGAGTGCAAACAAGCACATTTTCCTTAAGGACACAGCAGCAGGGATCTATGCTCCATTAAGCTCTGTATTATGAACTGATGTTGTGGAGATTTATTTGCTTTTCCTATCTTCAGAATTTAGCTCTATTCAGTTGCACCCTTATATGTAAGTTCACTTATAACGGATTCACAAATGCATATGGTCAGAGATATTTCTAGGCAATCAATCAATCTTTCTTTGCTTCTATTAATAATTAATAAGCTTTATAGGCACTATGGGAAAGAAACTATGAAACAAAATAAGTACTCTAAGAATGCATTGTAGCACAAACATCAGATTAAAATAAAAATGTGTCTGAAGGCCATACATGATAATCATCTCTTCAAAAAATAGTTATCTAAGTCTTACCATGTGTCCTAGACATTGGAGATGAAACGTGTACCCACTGGAAAAAGACTCTTCTCTTTTGGAACCTATAGCCTAGGAGGTGGGGTAAAGATATGAATCCAATAACTGCATATATCATAACTATTATAAATACTCTAAATTCTGGAAAAGATATATACAGTAAGGACATAAAAAGGAGGACTTACTCTGGCCTGGGGAAGGCATCCACCCTGCAGTGACATCTGAGCTGGTGTGTTAAAGCTAAGTAGGTACCTATTGAGTAAGCGGACTGGAGGTAGGGGAACATTTTCAGGCAGAGAGGGAGTAGATCATCTTTCAATGCCTGTTAGCAACAGGAAACTGAAAAAGGGCTACCATGGCTGCCACTGAAAGAGCAAGGAGTTAGGTGGAGAGGGTAAGTTGGGCACGGAGTATGGAGACCTAAGTGCATGTCAGTTTGACTTTCTAGTTTGGATTATGCTCCTCTCCTTGAACAGTGAGAAGCCATGGGAAGGTATTTGGTGGCTGATCATCCTGATCTGATTCCCATTCTTATTAAAAAGCTCTTCCTTCCCTCTGTTTAGCAAGGGAAGAGGAGGGGATCATGAGTCCAGATAAGTAAGATGGAATAATGGTTTAGAAGAGGGTGCTGATGGGAGAGTTAGAGAGAAGGGAAAAGATTATATTATTAGGAGATAATATCTGTTATGCACAGAATGCTCATGTGCTATCCATACACCCTCACCCCCAGATTCATATGCGGAAGCTTTAACAGCCAATTTGATGATATTTGGAAATAGGATGTTTTGGAGGTAATTAGGTTGAGATGAGGTTATGACTGTGGTATTCCTATGATGATAACAGTGGTGTTCCCACGATGATAATAGTTCCCACATAGAAAGAGGAAGAGACACTAAACCTCCCTCTCCCTGCTATGTGAGAACACCGAGAGAAGACAGCTCTCAACTAGCCAGGGAGAGAGCCCTCACCAGGAACCAAATCCACCAGCATCTTCGTCTTGGACTTCCCATTCTCTAGAACTGTGAGAATCAATGTTGGTGGTTTAATCCACCTACTCTGTGGTATTTTGTTATAGTAGTTCACATCTACTTAGACAATATCCATAAAAGAGGTGAACTGAATAGAAGAGTAGGCAGTGAGTTTCAAAGTGTGATTTTTAGATAACTTGCTTGAGCTTTTGCATAAGGCATAAAACAGGGAGCCATGGAACAGCCTATATTTGGGTTGGTGGGTGAGGATAATTACACCATTAGCTGTGGTCAAGGGGAAGGTAAGCTGCTTTTGAGATGTTAAGTAGTGGTATCATAGAAGCAGCAAGATTGACAGTTCTGGAAATCTGAGAAGTCATCTAGGTTACATGTTACTCTTTGGGAGTCACTGAGTCCAGGTAATAATTAAAAGCATGTGTGAAAGTGCTCAGGAAGAGAGTATAGATGAAGAAAAAATAGAGACACAAATCATTTAGCTATTAACAACAACAACAACAACAACAACAACAACAATTTAACAGCTTTGTAAAAGCAAAGTCAATGGAAACAAACCAGTCTCAGAGGATGGGGCTAAGGAAGAAAAGTGTGTTTCATTCATACCACATGAAGTTTCCTTAAAGAAGATAAATGAATACATCAGGGACTCAGGCTCTGGGAGTTTAAGGGAGATAAAAATTGAAGAGCATCCATGGATTTAGTGGCACAGAGAAGATGTTTCCATGAAACAGAATCATTTTATTGGAGCAATGAGGCCAGATATCAAGCCGGAGTGGGGAATCTTGTCAAATATAGAGAATAAAATCAAACCATTTTCTGACCAAAACTTAGATGAGTGATCACCTACTAGTCTGTCTATTTCAAGCTTCCCTTTTACCCCATGAATGTTATTCCACTTGCAAGTGAAGAAGAAGAGTTTATTTATTTATTTTTCTGCTAATGACCTATTTTATCTTACAAATTCATAGGCAACTGATACTACAGGAAAGATAATGTGTGCATAGAAGAATGATGAAAAACTGCATAAAGGCAGAAAGGTTTGAGCTTAGCCTGAAGAGTAAGTGACATCAAATGAAATGCAGGAGGAAAGAAGGGAAGCTAAAATTGCTCCGTGTCAGAAGTCCCCATAGGAGTGGGTAGGGCTTTCTAACAGGAGAAGTCACTGGCCCATGAGGACAACTCAAAGCAAAGATAGGACACTGAAGCTGAGGAAGCAGTGGGGTCTGGATGATTCTCAAGGGTCCTGAATGCCAGCCAGAGGAGTTAGCCATATCTTAGAGACTGTGAGGAGCCTTTGAAGCATTTGATCAGGAAAGTGGCAGAAAGAATACGGGTATTTTAAAGAAAATCAATCCCTTCTACCCATCACTGTAGAGAGAAAGAAGGAATCAAGAAAAGTACAGAAAAGAGGTACCGATTTTTTAAAAGCAAAAATTGATATATTGAGTGTGTACACTAGATACTTTTATATTTTATACTAAAAAAGAATCAGGCTCCCATATTAGTCACGATTATAAGAACCTCTAAAAACATGAATAATTTAAGTGAGAGGATAAGATTAATAAATGTAATGCTTTTCATAATCTTTTTTCTGATATATGTTTTTCTCTAAAAAGAAAAACACAAATAAAGCATATCTCTTGATGTAACGGTTACCCTTGTGTTTTTTAGAAGGAATTAGTATGTAGGGGTAAAAGAGGAAAGCGAAGAACATATTAATTTGCAGCAAGAAAGAGTTAGAAACTTCGATCGCAAATGCTGAGTTCCCAAGGTTGTAAATTTTCAGTTCATTTTGACTTTTCCCAGACTCTTTGGTGAAAAAAAACAAACAAGTAACAAACTAAACAGTTTTTCTATCACCGCTGCAAACCTGATATGAAATCAGAGAATGGGTATGTATTCATTGCAGTTCAAGAAGATATCACGAGGTTAGGTGCATGTGCGTGTAAGAATAGAAAGTGGTTCTTCAGAGATGTATGTACTTAGATTAGACACGATTCCACAAGAAAAAAAAAAAAAAAAAAAGAGAGTGATGCTGAGCTAAGATGGAGGGGAGACCTCCACATCCCAGAAGTCTGAAACTCTGGAGAAGCATCTGAAGTAACATATTAAATTGTTCTTTTCTCAATACATGATAAATATGCCACCATTGAGAACTCTTCTGTTCCTCAATTAGGCTAAGAGTGTGCACATTTATGGGATGAGGAAGGAATTGACACTATTACAGGAATGAGAAATAAAGCAAAACTACCTTCATATGCAATGGAATAAGTAAGCTGAAAAACAATACGGAAACGATGTGATTCTTTTAGCTTCTATCAAATATAATTCTCCAAAAAATGAGACCATTACGATCATAGAGCAGATAGTGTGCTTGTATTGAGGTTATTTAGCTCAAAAAGGAAACTAAAATAGCTTAGGCATCTATTTTGTTTCCTTTTTGAGATGCAAAATAAGATGGAGTGACATAGTCAATGGGGGAAATGGTGTTGTAGGATACATGTGTGTTGTTTGATACAAAATTTAATAGTGTCCTATATACAGTGGGCTAAAAATAGCATAACCTTTACTATCTTTTACTGCTGAAGGAAAAAAAATCCTCCTATGGTATGCATTTACAGTAATGTAAATCTCTGGGCCTAAATCAACTGTATAAAGTTATATACTCTCCCCAGAGTCATGAGACACCCTCTATACTCCCAGTAAAAGAAAAAAAAATGCAATTAGCATGACATTATTAGGTCAGGTAGTCAACTATTTGCTTATTTTTATGTTTGGACCTATCTGTCTATATACACACATAAGTATGTGGATATATAAATGCATACACACTAGTAAATAGTATACATATTTATATTGCACATATATGTGTATATACACTCTTTTTACATATATGTTTGTGTGAGTGTATATGTATATATCCACACACTACTAAATTGTTGGCTTTTAGTGAATGTGATTATTGATTGTAAAAGTACTGAGAAATATGAATTTCTAGTAAGATAAAAGAATCAAATAATCAAAGCCATTTGAATTTTATGCATTTTGAGCACCTAGCAATACTGACTTCTTTAGGGCCCAGGAATCAATCACTATTTGCCAAAGGAAACAAAACGAAACAAGTCAATAGTTTCATAAGAGCTGGAGACAATGCTTCTAGAAAGAAACGCACAAATACAAAAAAAAATTTCTGCCAAAAATTTGTAATACAATAGTATAAGGAAGGTGGTAACTTAACATTTTTTTTGTGGTGATACTACCAAAATAGTTTTTCTCCAACTATTAATCTTAATTACTTAACTGCTTCCCCGAGGGAAAGAATTAACCTTACTAAACGTCCTATGTGATAGAGTTCCATAAGGAAAGAATTATTTGTGCTTAACACCCTCTTAGAAAATAAGCAATGTGAGGGAATTTTGATGTTGCACCAAAACATATTGCTTTCTTTTAAGAAATATATGAAAAATGGCCTTTTTTTTTGCTTGAATCTGTCTTTGATTTCTTAGTCTAAACTTTAGAGAGTCTTCTATTAATTTGCTTTTGAAAGACAGTGCTGTCTTCTACTACTCCTTCCCAGTTCATTTCTCAGTTGTCTTTCTTTTCTTCAAGTTCTTCCCTCATTAGCAATTTACATTCTTTCTTCTTTTGGCAAAGTTTGATACCTCAGTCTGCTTTGCTTTTATATTTCACCCTTAAACAAGGTGGGGGTTGAGGCGCCAACCCCTACACAGTCAAAAATCCTAATATAACTTTTGACTTTCCAAAACTTAAGTACTAACAGCCTACTGTTGACTGGAAAACTTCCTGATAATTTAACCAGTAAATTAACACATTTTTGAATGCTATATATTTCTATACTGTATTTGTACAATAAAGTAAGCTATTGAAAGAAGATGTTAATGAGAAAATCACAAGGAAAAGAAAATTCATTTACAGTATTGTAGTGAATTTATAACATACATTTATATCATTGTTTACAAGATAAATCATCCATCTGAAATGGCAGGCAACATAGAGAGATGGATAGGTGTTTTTTTTTTTCTTTTAATTTCCTTTATGTTTTGTTTTTCTAATTTTCTACTTGTATATATTTTTATTAAAGGAGGCAACACTTACTAAATGCCTGGTCCAACAACCAGATCATAGTTAGGATTCAATAAACAGGTCTTTTCTAATTAATATATTAACAGAACATATTGCTGGACTCTAAAAATTACTCCTTCCCTTATTTTAAAGTTATGTACTAATACTCAGATGTATTCATGTCAAATCTTTAAGTGGCTCCGGTCATTATTGAAGGATTCTAGAATTCCCTCTTTGTCTCACACCTCAAAGTAGCTTTCTAACCGATCTTTCTGCTTTCACCTTGTCCCCTTCCACTGTCTAATCTTAACACAGAAGCCAAAGGGATCCTTTACCAGAAATCAGATTCTATCCTTCCTCAGCTTGAAACTATCAAGAGCCACACGTCCTTTATGCCAGCCCATAGAGAACTGCAAGATCAGGCCTCTAGTTACTTCTCTGACCTCCTGTCTTACTAGTTTCCTCAAAAGCTCCATGCTCACCACTCAATCTTTTCCCCTTAGGCACAACTGTAGCTATTCTTCTGCAAGAAAGCTTCCAATATCCACACAATATCCAAGATTATGTTCTCTTCTCATCCCAGTTCTTGCTTAATTCCCGCCTTCTCCGTGAGACATCACTTGATCTTGATATTGAAGACTACAGCCTGTGGATCCACAGTCACACCAAAACCCAACTTCATCCTCCTCTTCCTTCTCCACATTTTTTAACCTGCACATCTCTATTGCCTTCAATATATCGTTTGCATTTCATTCTCTGTGTCTCTCAGCTACAGCATAAGATCTGTGACCTGTGAATGCAGCAATTGGGCCCCATATGTCATTGAGGTAGTCCAAGTCTCTGCAATAATGCCTGAAATTTAGTAGATACAAAATAGTGTTTTATTTTTAAAATTGGAATTTGACATTTCTTCTTATTTTTTTTTTCTGCTAAGTTCTAGCAATTATTCAAGTCTGTGAAGGGCATTTAATTTTTTGATCGTCTCACCCAACATATAAAATAAATGTAGTTACTTTGGTTAACTCGGATATTTATAAATAAGGCTTCAACAACATTTGCTGCTAAGATTCTGTTTTACACAGTTAAGGCCAATTAAGGAGCTGTGGAACATGCCCCCATTAATCAAGATGTCACTGATTCCTTAAGCATTTTTGCAAACATTCCATTAAAATGATGATACATTAAAACATTGATGCAATCTACATTTCTTTAAACTGTCCTCAAATCATTTTGAAAAAATCTGTTAACTGCATGTTTGACCTCAACATATATCATGTCTAAATATTAACTTCACTTTACTAGTTTCATGATAGCATATTTTTGTAAATGAGTTCACTTTGAGAAAAGTGACTTCTAAAAATTATTTTCTAAGAACTCAAAAATTGTGGATTTTTTTAAAAAGGAAAACATTTAATGTATAGTAAACAGAATCCGTTTAACCATTGGGGGATCTTTTGTGTCAAATGTTATTCTGGGCTTTCTTACGTTCTCCTCCTACTCTCAATTTTTTCTTTCCCCCCCTTTTTTTTTCTTTTCTGAGCAGTGAAGGTTTTAGAGTCATATTTGCATGTTTTTTGAGAACCATGGTCCTGAAGGTTTAAACTACTTTTAGCAACTAGGGATGTTAGTTTCCTGCAATATATTCTAAAAGAGTAGCAAATACTCTATATTAAGAGTAAAACTGCCTGGTTTTGCATTTTTGTGTCCCTGCTTAATGTGTCCCTGAGATGTAGAAAGCATTGTTTCCAGTCTCTTAGGTACAACTTCATCTATACAAAGATAGCAAGTGGTATTCATTCTGTGTATCTCTCATGGGTCAACAAGAGCTAATGGATGCAGATGCACAGTAATACACATCGTATTAAGGCAAGAACCTATTGTGAACTCTTCAAAGGTAGAGCATTGCATTACTTATTGTCACATTTCCTCAGTAACTAGAAGAGTGTTTTGAAAGTTGATACTCTAAAAACATGTGCTGAGCTAGATTGCATAACATAATGTGGTCAAAAATTCCATTTTTATTATTTAGCTCCTTGATGCAGCACAACAAATTTGAATTATACCTCTATGACAGGTAAGTAGTAATAAATCTTTATTGGGCAAATACCAATAAATCCCTGGGTAGCTGAAGGAGAGACGTGAGATGTGGGAGATGAGTAAGGTAACCTCTGTCTTCAGGAACTCATCATTCTTTCCTAGCAATATTGCTTAGAAAACTGGGCAATATTATAATTCTCTAAAATATATGTCTCTTAATGTTTTAGTATTTCAGGTGATCTTTCAGGAAAAGTGAATTTTATGTACTGATCAACACTTACGTACATCCTGTGCCACAAATATACTCTGTCAAATTATGTCAGCATCAGCCTTAATCTCTGACTTTAAATAGGGTAACTCTGAAAAATGAAGAACTTCCAACAGGACAACAATTTGACTGTTGCAAGTTAATCCACTTCAAGATAATGTGAACACACATTTATCTTAAAAAATGGATTAGCGTTTTACTGATTGAGTTTAATTGCACTCCATCATCAGACTTAATTATTTCATATATAAGAAATAATGCTTCAAAACTTATCATACATAGGACTTTTGGAAAAATCCAGGGAACATAAAACACGCCACAACAATTTCTCTGAAAACGAATAAACGTAATCCATCATGACATCATGACATGTGCTAAGGTGGCGTTGTAATATTTTAAGTTCCATGGACATATTAATGCAGAAATCACATTTGTTCAGTAGTACGTTAATAGTGGCACCATGTCCTTCAACAAAAATGAACTGCAATAATTCTAGTAGATAATGGATAAAGAAATACTTACAATTAAATGCTATGAGAGGTGTATTTTAGAGCTACTTTATTAAAATTCCATTTTGAAAAAAAAAATGGCAAGAGATCTCAAAAGCATGAAGTAAGTTGTGATACTGTGATATAATAATAAAGACATATTTAGTCATCATCCCTAGTTTCTGACATACTTTCCTTCTAAAACTCTCGGAATTTCACCCCTGAATGATAAAGGTGATAAGGGTATCTTTTATAATTTATAAGAAACCTCTTTCATGCACATCTCGGTTTATACTAATGAGATGTCTGGTGGGTAAAAAACCTAGAGATAGCTTTAGATTGAGGACTGGTTGACAGAGGAACCAAATATACGACCAGAAGATTAGAACGTTCAGCCCCACCCAGATTGGAAATGGTTGAGTGGCTGGCAATTGAGTAAATCACTAATGGTTAGTGATTTAATCAACTGTAACTATGTAACAGAACCCCCATAGAAAGCCCTAACTGAAAGGGTTCAAAGATATTCCAGGTTGGTGAATGCATCAATGTACCAGGAGGGTGCTGCACCCCCACTACACAGACTCGCAAGCGCCTGTGCTCAGAACCCAGTCAGGCCTGCTCTGTGTCCCTCTTCATCTGGCTGTTCATTTGTAGCACTCATGATATTATAATTCTTATTATATTTATAATAAATAGGTCAATGTAAATTAAATATTTCTTTCAGTTCTGTGAATGGTTATAGCAAACTATTGAGCTTGAGGAATAGGTTGTAGGAACTCCCAATCTGTAACCAGGTGGGACAGCTGGATACCAGTTATCTGAAGTTTGGAGCAGTTTTGTGGGCTAAGCCCATAACCTGTGGGATCTGTGCTAATATTGAGTAGCTACTATCAGAATCAAATTAAATTGTGGAACATCCAGTTGATATTTGCAAAGGATTGGAGAATTGCTGATGTGGAAAACCTAAACATTTGATATCAGAAATATTGTAACTTGAAATAAACTATAAGGGTAGTAGATATGGAATTTGTCTTTATAGTAGAGGATCAGTTATACTATTTAATGTTTTACAGATATCAACTGATTTGATGGAAGAAATAACAGTCATTTCTACTTTGAATATGTGATGAAATTTCAATTCAATGTGAGCAAACAAATGATGGTGATAATATAATGATAAAGAGAAGGGGATTGTTACATAGTATGGACACACAATTGGCTTTCTGCATTAGGGTTTTTCATATACAAATAAAAAAAGTTGAAAGAAGAGCCAGTACTGCAAAAGACCAACGATATTAAAGTGTCATATCTATGTTAATTCTCTTCTCCTTTGTACTATATCTAGATAGTAGTCACTTCTATACTATAAAGGAAGAACAAGGCCTAATAAATTGCAAAATCTGCATTAATAGATCACTTCATGGCTCAATTTTTATCTTTCAGGAACATGTTACAGTAGTAGCAGACATAACATTAGGAAACACTATTTTTGAATCCTATAATATTTTCAGTACTATAACATTATTTTGTTAAAACCTAGTTAAAATCTTGCTGTCTTTGAAATTTCAAAGTTATAATTCACATCTTAAAGAAAATCCTATTTTGACTTTATTATATAATTTAGACATTCGAAATTAACAAGTAAACCAATCATTTAATTTGAACCATTCTAAATAATCAATAACAGAAACAGATGTTAATTCATTGGGAATAACATAGGAACAAGTAGGACTTGAAAACTGGATATGAATAGAGAACAGTTTTGGCCCAAGCTATGCAGTTACTGTCATTGCTGTCACTACCATCAATTCCTTTAGAATCACCAATTATCCGATCTACATTCCTACAAAAGGATGTTTATTAAATGACACAGATTAGACAAGATGTTTAACCTCACTTTTTTCTTTTTTTTTTTTTTTTTTGAGACGGAGTCTTGCCCTGTCTCCCAGTCTGGAGCACAATGGCGCAATCTCGGCTCACTGCAACCTCCGCCTCCCAATTTCAAACGATTCTCCTGCCTCATCCTTCTGAGTAGTTGGGATTACAGGTGCCCACCATCACACCCAACTAATTTTTGTATTTTTAGTAGAGACGGGGTTTCACCATGTTGGCCAGGCTGGTCTCGAGCTCCTGACCTTGTGACCCACCAGCCTTGGTCTCCCAAAGTGCTGGGATTACAGGTGTGAACCACCATGCTCAGCCCCATTTAACCTTACTTTTCTCATCTCTGAAGTTTAAGGGTAGAAGACAAAGTAAGCATAATATATATGCACACCCACAAGCGTACACACACACACACATCACCACAGGGGGATTGAGTACATAATAAAAATATCATTTCCAAGCAATGAGGGAAAGATGAGTCATTCGAAAAATAGTATTGTGATACTTGGTTAGTCATGTAGGAAAAAATAAAATTAGATTACTATCTCAACCACGATACGAAAATAATTTCTGGAAAGACCAAAAAGCTAGACATAAAAAAAAATGCACTTGAGGAAACAAAAGAACAAACTTTTTGTCCCTTAAAGTCAGAAAAAAAATTCTAATTATGAACTGGATGTGACAAATTAAAAGACTGATAAATCTGATTACATAAATTTCATAAATTCACATTAAAAACAACAAAACAAAGCCAAAATTAAAGACATAATGGAGAAGTATCTGTAACTCCTATCAAAGTCAATTGTTAATTATCTTGAAAAGTATAAATCCTGCAAAAATGAGGAAAATTTCAAATCCCAGTATAAAAATGAGACAGGTATGTTAAGATTTTACCAATAATGAAACACAAAATCTTAAAAAGGGGTATGCAACATCAGTCATAAGTAGAAAAGTTCAAAATTGGCATATTTTTCACTTGATAAATTAGTAAAGATAATTTTTAAAACTATGTTGATAATCAAGTATGAAGAGAGAAATTGTGATAATTTCCCAGTTTTAATTTCTAATATAATAAATATCAACAGATATAACCCATATAACCAAAGGCTAACTCGATTTTTTTTTAAGTATAAAGGATTCTAAATCGAAAACCTTTGAAAACTTCTGGCCTAGAGGGAGGTCTGTCACATGTCTCATTGGTTTTAGCAATGGAGAAAGTTAATACCAACATCAGATCATTTCTGAGAATGTGAAGGTGGAGGGGTTGGAAGATGGAAAGTATTGCTGAATTAACAGTTTCATGAATTGATTTTTCTCTCAGTCAGTTGTCAAAACGAATCTGTTTGCAAAGAGACCGAATGTTTTCATTTGAGCAATTAATCTAATCCCTCTAATATAAAATAAACTGCCAGTGATAATAATTTAATAGAGGAGTATAAACAAAACCATTTCTTGTTTTATACATGTTTCTGCTTTAGCTAGGTGAACTGAAGCAACATTAATATATTTATCCATCAGGTTGTGAAATGGTTAAATTAGCTTAAAATTACTACAAAATAGTGCTTTTGAAAAAAATGATCAAAATGTTCACAAATCATAAATATAGGAGCATGAAACTTATTTCACCAAAAGAATTTTGTGGATATTACAAGAGATCAAGCCTGTCACATAAGCGTCAAATAATATCATGCAGCTTAATATCATATCTTTGATCCTGTCAGATTTATATTTTTGACATGAAAATCAACCCAAACCTCCTTTCTCTATCTGCTGTTAACAAGATCTTTGTTGGCTTGTGACAGAAAAAATGTAAAATCACTGAGCTGCTATGTACTTGGGTTAATTTACTTTTAATCTTTTTTCTATACCTGGGAATTGTTCTTTCATCCCTGGACATTCGTTTAAACTCTCTGTGTTTAATTTTACTAGCCTTTGAGACATTTATTTTTCCATTATTCTCCTGGAGAACACATGAATAATTATTGAAGAATAAAAGAATTGAACAAGAAAAATCATACATCATCTTCTTGGTAGCATACTCAAGATGCTCCTGCATTTCGACCTATTTTTGGAAGAAGGGAAGGAAATCGACTTATCTGAAAACAAATTATATATTAGTATAATATCTCCTCTCCAATATCCTTTTTAAAAATTTAGATTCAATGGCATTTTTAATTTGAATTCTGTGACCATCCTCTAATGATAAAGTGACGTCTCTGTACCATCTATTTCTATCTGGTCAGTCCTGTGGTTTCTTCGAGCAATAGGGTACATTAAAAATGAGCTGTGTCTTTGAGTCCTGAGACATCATGTAAACCCTACTGCTGTCATGTTGTAAGGATGCCCAAGACACATGAAGCTCTTTAATTGACAGGCACATCCAAGCCCAGTTTTCAAACTATCTCAGCCCCAAACCTAGATATGTGAATGATGAAGCCTCCAGATGATTTCAGCAGCCAACCAATTAGATAACCCTGAACCTTTTACATGTTTGCCTTATAAGGCTCCAGAAAACATGAAACAGACCCAAGTTATCCTCTCTGAGCCCTGTCTGATTTCTTGATCCGCAGAAACTTTTAAGCATAAAAATAAAAGTTGTTGCTTGATACCGGTAAGTATGGAGTGGTTTGTTACACATCGATAGACATCTAGAAGATATCATTTCCATTAACTATCTTTGTCATTTACCTATGGATTTAATTTACTTTTCCTTTCTTAACGCACCTCCAATATCACACGTGTAGCAGAAAAAAATGCAGAGAATCTGATTCTAGACTCTGGCACCTAATTAAAATATAAGAATACATCCTTATGGAGCAGTCATGGAGAAGCTGAAAAGTCTCTCCTCCTTATATTTCTTATCATCATATCTGTAACTCAGGACAAACAACTGAGCTAAATAATATATAAACAGACAATGCGGTTATTTGTAAAGCCCTAAACATTGTGCTCAAAGCCCTTTCAAACATCTGCAGCCAAACTTAAAGGATTTCCTATTATATCAAAATGTACTCTTCTCAAAAAGATAGCTTGTGGAAGATTCATATTTAGGCTGCAGAAATTCTGACAACTGCCTAAAGCTGTTGTTCACCTCTTGCGGAAAAGTGGCTGCAGATCAAGTGCCACCCCATCCCCCGGTGAGATGCAGCAACCACAGGAGCTGTATTGTGTGCGGAAAAGGCAAGAAGAGTGTGTGTTGTAGTGAAACTATGAGACAGTTACTTTCTTGGAAGCATTGTCATAGCTGGCTTACATTTTATTGCATGGAATATAACTCATACAATGAGTAAAGCTACAAATATCATAGTTTTTGGCTATGAATGCATCATAAACACATTATGAAACAAAAAAATATATTCAGTTGAAAAGGGCAACAATTATAGGAGAGGTAAGCTTCCAGAGTCATGCTCCTTTGGCACAGAAATCCTGTTCCTAAATCAACAATGCAGCATGCAATCTGTCCTCTCCAATCCTACTCAGTGCCACTCTCTATTTTTTTAAGATATTCTTTTGCATTACTTTTTATTTTTCTTTAGCTTTTTTTAAACAATAGGACTTTGGCCAGTTGCGGTGGCTCACGCCTATAATCCCAGCACTTCGCAAGGCTGAGGCGGGCGAATCACCTGAGGTCAGGAGATCAAGACCAGCCTGGTCAACATGGCAAAACCCCATCTCTGGGGTTTAGTTGGAAGTGGTGGCTGGTGCCTGTAATCCCAGCTACTCCGGAGGTGGAGGTTGGGGGATCACTTGAGCCTGGGAGACGGTGATTGCAGTGAGCCCAGATCACGCCACTGCACTCCAGCCTGGGCAACAGAGCAAGACTGTCTCAAAACAAACAAACAAACAAAACAATAGGACTTTAAATTTTGACTGATAGGGCATTAGGAATCATTTCACACAAGGTAAAAAGCCAGTGAATTCTATGAAGTAGAAAGGTCATGTGAATGGTGGCACCTGGCTGAGTATAAGAACACACAGCAGAGGTGACCAAGGAGAACTGGGGAGCCCAGGAAGCACCCACAAGCGTGCAAACAGAACAACTCCTCAGATGGAATTCAGCTTCAATGTTCCATGTCCTCTTCTCTATTGGACAAAGTGGCATTTAAAATACAATTGACACTTGAACAAGGTGGGGGTTGGGGTACCTATGCTAAGTTATCAAATTTCCACATATAACTTTGCATTCCCCAGAAACTTAGTGACTGATAATCTACTGTGAACCGGTAGCATAAACAGTCAGAGAAGACCTATTTTATGTGTTATATGTAACATATGCTATATTCTTGCAATAAAGCTAGGTAAAGAAAATATTAAGAAAATCATAAGGAAGAGAAGACACATGTACAGTACCGTCCTGCATTTATTAATATGGTAAGTTTACATCACCTGTTTATAAGATGTGTCTTCCTGAAGAGGCAGGCACCCACAGCTGCAGACCTCAAGCTACAGTACATATAAAGCAATTCATATAAGTTTTTCTTGTAATGTGAGGGCTTTGTTTCTGGAAGTACTTCTAGGATCATTAGTGGCACTCCATGTGGGTCTTAGGGTGTTATCCAAGGTTTATGGTATTGAGTAAAAATGATTTAAAGAACGCAAGAGATCACTTTTTACTGTGATCCACAATTTATTGGTGAGACGAACTCATCACGTGGGGATGATTAGTATGACACTGCATTTTATTTATTTATTTATTTATTTATTTTGAGAGAGAGTCTCACTCTGTCACCCAGGCTGGAGTGCAGTGGCCCAGTCTCAGCTCACTGCAACCTCTGCCTCCAGGGTTCAAGCAATTCTCTGCCTCAGCCTCCTGAGTAGCTGGGATTACAGGTGCCCCTGCCCCCAAGCCTGGTTAATTTTTGTATGTTTAGTACAAACAAAGTTTCACCATCCTGGCCAGGCTGGTCTTGAACTCCTGACCTTGTGATCTACCCACTTCACCCTCCTATCACACTGCATTTTGAGTGCATACTCACAACAATTGAGCTCACTGAAATAAGTAACAGAAAGTGGCTCTGAAATTACTACGGTAGTATAGTATGTACTATGATTACTTTTATGCAGTTATGATTTAATTCTGTATCTTTACATTTGTTGATTCAACTGGGAATGGCACCACATATGGTCTGTGTGTGCATAAGTTTTGATAAACTTTAACTTTTAGAATAGATTCGTGTTTATTTTATAGTAGCAAATAATAAAATGGAATAGGATCAACTTTTTTTTATTCATGACATATCAAGTTTAAAAATATTTTTAAGGTACTTCTAAGCTACGTGGCTCATCTGCAAATGTTTTTCAAATTGTTGCAAATCTCTAAACATTTATTCCATGTATTTATTGAAAAAAATTGCATATAAGTTGACCACACAGTTCAAACCTATGTTGTTTGATCTTTCACCAACATAGGATATTCATTGAAGTTTGAAGGAGCTTTAGAGGCTTAATAAATCACTGATTTTAATTTCACTGGTAATATACTTGAAATACTTTTAAAACTATAAAACAAATAAAATGTCAAGTATGTTTTATAACAACTTTCAACACATCAGCAACCGTCAGCTCATTGTATTATCCAGTTAACCAACTCTTGTACAGACCTCAGGGCAAAGGTGTTTCTATCTGAATTTGCTAAGTGAGTTCTTAAAACAGGGACTACATGTATTTACTCATCTTTGGCAATCAAAATATTCTCAATATTGTAAAAAGAAAGTGAAACAAAACAAAACAAGACTGAAGTTAATATAAGGCTAACATTTTGATTAGTAAATTCCAGTATTTAATTTCCATATCAATCAAAACAGCTTCATCTTTCTAACTAAATAATGTAATATATATTATAGGTAATAAAATTGACTCTCAAGTATAATTTCATGGTTTTGATTTATTTTTCATTAGATAGTCTACAAATGATTTGGCAAGCCATGAAGTTTTCTTCTGCTACCCAAATACAAATCAGTGTTTCAATTTCCAATTTTGTTTTTTTTCTGAAAAGCTGTGCCTAGAAACTTCACAATTTCATGCCTAGAAATAAAACTTATCTATATATATAAATATGTATATAGATATAAATATATAACTTGTATTTTCAAGATAGAAAAGGTTTGCATAAGAGTATACCTCAATGAAGGAGACAAATAGTTAAACCATAGCCTAATTAAACACTGTCATTTATAAAGAAAAAATAAGCATTAAAGAATTGCCACAGAACTGTTTTAGTCAGTTGCCTTACTGTGGTCTTGACCGTGTCGAGAATTTTTACATTAAGTACCTCTTGTTTTATGACTTCTTTTGATTATATTTATAATAGTAATACTAGATAACGTTTATTGGGTGCTTACAATATGGTCAATAACTTTGAAGGGTTTGAGATTTTATCTTGCTTGTATGCTATGCTAACCTGCTCATAAAGTGTTAGAAATGGTGGCACAAGACAGGAGATGACATTCAGAGAGCAAGGATATCATTACTCAGGACACAGCAGGCAGCATGAGCTTCTTACATGTTTGGGTGAGAATAAATTAACTCATTTCATTCTCACAATACTCTATGAGGTAGTTTTGACTCTTGCCCTCACTTAAAAGATGAGGTTAAGTAACTTGCCAAATTCAAAAGCTACAAAGCATCAGAAATTGATCTCAAAAGTCTCCAACTCCAGATACCGAACTCTTAATGATCATACTGTACTGACTTTTTAAATGTATATAGGCAGTACCTTAATAATAACGTATTTCCTTTAATAACAAAGATGTATGATGCTGAAATAAAGCATGAAAGCACACATATATAAATTATGATGTATATTATTTTAGCAAAATGGTATTTTTATGAATGTTACTGCAGGTCAGCTATTTTCTAATGTAGACATGTGATTTTTTTAGAGATTTTATATAAAAATATTTCATTCCTTAAAGAAAAAGTTATCAATCTAATGCGTGTCAGAAAAGCCTGAGAAATGTGTTCTCAGTTTATTCTCAGAATACCAAACAACCAATATGATGTTACATTTATTCATTTAGGGAGCTTGCCAGTAAATTGCACTCTCTGTTCTGACAGACCCTGGAGATGGCATAAGCCTCTTCCAAATTTTGCTTCATTGTGATTCTGAGTCTTTAAATAGAGAATGTGGCTGCTAAGCCTACAAGAGATTCCATGTCTATTAAATGCATTCTATCTTGTTGTGTTTATTTGAGGTAAATCTATTAGTTTACAAAACTTGCTCTTTGGTCATGCAGAGCTCTGAAAAACACAGCCTGCCCGGGCTTCCTCCTGATTCATTGTCATGGAGAAGCTCAAACAAGAACCAGACACTGCGAGGACAAAAGATCCCTCAAATTACCTGCAGAGAGTCGCCCTGGCTTTCAATGGCTGCAGTCCAAAGACACTTAGACCAAATTAAATTGTGCCAAAACATTTAAAAGCAATGTTATTAAAACAGAATTCAGCTCAATATGCTGCTCAGCCACATGTTATTAGTATATTTTGTACTAGAAAGTACTGACATAAATGAATTAATGTTTGCTAACACTTAAAACAAGGCCTGGCACACAGAAAGCATGATACAAAAACTATGTGAGACTTTGCTACACAAAATAAAAGATGGGAATCCTACACATGGTCAAGATGACTTACTTTTGTATTTGATTTAGAAATCACCAAAAATGTATATATTTCACTTGGAAGAAATAAATAATCATCCTGAGAATTCTATCAGAACATGGAATGTAGCATGTATATCCATACATGCCACACAGTACAGGAATGTAGCATGCATATCCATACAGGATACACAATACTCCTGTGTGAACTTTAGGATGTGTTAAAAGAAAGAAATGAACAAAGGGCTAAGAGTAGCAAAAGAGATCAGAACACTGGGAGGATCAGCAGGAATGAACCTGGGAAGAAAACAGTACAGAGTCTGTATTGCAGTGAATCATCAGCTGAATTTAAACCTTGACCCTCACGATCTCTGAATAAATGCACTGGCTGCATAGTGGGGCTCAGGTACTGCTAAACTCTTCACATATGTTATCTTATTTAGTCCCTACAACAGTCTTATAGACGAGGACTAGTAATATCCCATTTTACAGATGAAGAAATTTAGTCAGAGGCAGTCCTGGAGACTGGGTGGGAAGAGACCTAAATCATTTCTATTTTATTGTTTTTCAGATTTTGGCCACCCATACAAGTCATTTTCATCCTTAATTACATAATGGGAGTAAAGCTTCCATAGTATTCCCTGAGAGTTAATAAATACTATAAACCAAGTTTTCTAACTTTTCATAATCAATGAGAGTCTCTAGGACTGCAAAGTACACATGTGTTCATGTTTTCTATGATCAATGGAAAAGAAAAATGGCCCTGACTCATCTTCGTGACAAGCAATCTCATGGTTATGAGTCATCAGTTCTTCCTCTCCTCAGTATTAGGCAACTCAAAAGACAGGCCTTTTAATCAAACGATTTAATCACTTAGGTTTATCTTGGCATGAGACATAGGTATTGATGGCACCTAAATTCTCCACGTTCCATAAGAACAAAAGAGTGCTACTGTACAGAGAGGACATAGCAAGCATTAGGAAACAGACTGACTCCTCGAGATTGATTCATACATTTTCTGTGCAAAATTAGAGCAAGCAATCACAAGGAGGAAATACGAAGTGTTGAGATGAAGAATAAATATATAGATGGTACCAGCCCAGAGTAGACAGGAGGCATTATGGACACCTTCGGAGCATTTTCATACCCTTGCAATTTGCTTTGTCAAACAATTTTTAAGTTCGGTGTACATGTGTCATGCCTCCCTAAGAATATATAGAAATCCAGAATTTGGGACTATTCTGCATGGTATTTAGGATGTGACTCACAAGGACTTTAAACACAAATAAAGGCCTCAATAAGTCAGTGCCTTAAATGTTGGTGTGTGAATGTAACCATCTTAAGTTGATTTTTGTAGGGTAGGCTTTACCTCTCATTTGCATTCATTATAGTAAAAGGAATCAGCCCAACTTATTTATGTATGTTGAATTTTCATTTTATATTCATAAATTGTCATCACTGGATGACTGTATTTCCAATGATTTACTGAAACTTAAAACACAATGGTTTTCTGCAGCAGGAGAAATGTTGGTTTAGGCTCCTGTAGAGGTTGAAGTAGAAACTAAGAAAAAATAGGTTCAGATGTATAATGACAGTGACAGAGTAAAAGACAAGAATGGCAGCTAACACCCATCAATAAAAGGTTCACCATAAGTTAGGCAATATTCATAGCTCTTTGAAACACTAGTTCATTTCGTCTTAAAATAACCTTAAGGGTCACAGCTTATAATTATCGTTCTCAGCATATGGATGAAGAAAACGGAACAGAAGGAGGATAAGTGACATACTAAAGGTCACATACACACATCTCTAATTAGTAACCCTGGGATTCCAACTCAGGGAACCTACTGCCAAAGTATGAATTCTTAATTACTATCAAATATTGCCTCTGGACTGTGTTAAAAAGCTAAATGGAGAGCGGGTAAGGGAAACATATGCGTACACACTGAAGAAGCAGAGTTAGAACATAGGACTAAAGAAAAAGGTGAAAAGAGAAGAAAGATGACTTGGAGATGGAAATAACCACTATTACAATGAAAACTAAAAAAAAAAAAAAAAACCTCTCTCATATTATGGAAGTGTGAAAAACAACAGAGAAGGCTCTCCTATATTTTCCACAGTGGCATTTTGTGTTCTACAATCATATCAATCAAGTAGGAAATATTGATCATGTGGTTACCATCAGAGAGGCTCTGTAAAGCTCCAGGGGACACTTGTATGTGAGAAGAGAAATAAAAGGGTAAGGTAGCAAGTGTAGAGTTCAGAACAGCTCAATAGCAAGAGGCCTAGTGTGCTGCCAAGGAAACAGCTGGCTGAAAACCAATCACAAACTCTATCTCTAAGCTTATGAAACTGCCCTTGCTTGTAGTACACAAGATCCGTAATATATTTAAAGATGATCATGTCTTCATTTACAAAGTAAAACAAAATAAAAAATCAAGAAACAGTCAAACAAAATAAACCAAAGTCTTCAGATGTTTCTGCAGCTTAATAACAGCAACTCAGTTCAAAACACATAACAAAGAATTATAAGTCCTTATAGACTTGAGAATGGAAGTGTGATCAAGACTCTCAGTTGCTACATCTTGGCAGATATGATTTAGGTATATGTTACATGGGTTGGTTCACGATGTACTCAAATATTGAAATACTCAAGTAGACAAATAGTACTAGTCAAACAACGCCAGTGAGCTCACATGAGGTATAGCATTTTAAAAAATTACATCACTAATTTTGTCACATTTAAGAATTATTTAAGAATGTCATAACACTTCATATTATCTACTTGATTAATAAAATTATTCCTCTTAGTTCAAATACAAGATCATCAATGACAATTTTATGTCTTCTCAATCTAATCTCAGTTGTGATTTCATCTGTCAAAATAATGTCAACTAAGTTAACACGCTAACACATATCTACAGCTATCTTTTTCCTGTCTTAACAGTTCCTAAATGAAATACAAGTCATTTCTGACTCAAACAATGAAATTCTATTTTCCATTGAAGTGAACATGGATTTAAACAATTGGAATAAATATTTTCCCTATAATGTGGTTAAAATTGAGCCCCAAATATTTAGGGCTATTGCTGTTACAGTATAAAATTGTTAGGTATAATAACAATTTTTCTGCTTTAAATACAAGTACTCACTCCTTTAACTTCTCAGAGATACAGCATTTCAAAGTAGAAAGTCTAAAAATTGTTGGTGGTATCTGGTTACAGATCAAATACAAAAGTTATCTTATTAATATTTTTATGGGGCAAATGCATGAGAAATGAAAAAAAAAACTTTTCATATATAGAAATGGGAAAATGCAACAACTAATATTTTCTTTTTTTTTAACACAGAGTAAAATGTAAGAATTTTTGCCCCAAATTGATTTCCCTTTCTCCAAGTCCTTTATATATTTCTCTGCTTTATATTAACTCCTATATCCATCTCTCCCTTTGCTTAGGTACCTCTTTAACTGGCTTTTAGAGTGTTCATCTCTCTATTTACACATCTAAATTTCCCTGCCTTTTAAGTTTCATTTCTCCCCTTTTCTCTCATTGTTCCCTCTATCCTATGCCACCTCTCTTTATCTTTAAGCAAAGATCACTCCAACTTCCTCACTCTTTTCTCTTCGCTCTTTCACTCCACTAAAGTATGCTTTTTATAGGAAGTTGAATTTATTGAAAGAACATATATGAACTAAAAGAAAAATCTGAGTATGCTACTTTCCAAACCAATCAGAACGCACTGCAGATTCCATATGTGGCATATGGGATATCTTATAATTGCCTGAGAACTGATAAGTTGGCACTTGGAGGATGAGTAAACAATACACACAGAAGCCCACACTACTGAAATGCACAAAGGTGTTCACAGAAAAATATCAACATGGGAAAGGCTCTTTTACACTCATGTGCAAGATATATTTTACGAAGAATCTAAACTTATTAAAGTGTGCATGTTATTTAGCTCCTATTTAAAAAACAATCTCACTCTGATATTCTCTACAACAATCCCAGCATAAACCTATGTAGATGCCTCTCCTAACCTTCTGGGTTTCTCCACTTCTTTACTTCCTCTTCATCAAAGATAGCTGTGTGTCCCCATCTCGTTCCCTCTCCGCAGTAGTACAATGGTCATCCACTAGGCCTTGTCTTAACAATAATTACAATCCACCCCTCTCCCCGCAATACACACACTTTGAATTTACAAACATCACCATTCCCCCACCTTCTCCAGTCTTTGCAGTTCATTCACTTTGTTATACTAATTTTTAACAAATCTTTATCTGTCCCTAATCCAATAGTCCAATGATCCTACTACCTTTTCATAGTACTTTACATCCATCCTGTCTTCCTTATTTTCTTCATCCCATGCCTAATTATTAAACATATTTCCTTGCATACATGCTCAAATCACTTGTCTAATTAGCTCTTTACATACCTAAATATACCATTAGACTAAATTGTGACACTGATAAAGTGTAACTGTGTCTACTTCATGTTTCTGTACATACAACTGAAAATGACTGAAAAAGAATCCACATAGTAATTTTAGCTTGTTTCTTATTAAATATGTGACCCTTAAAATAGGCTTCTAATACTGTATTATATACAATAATAGGGAATAATAATACCTAATACCTCATAGGTAATAATAATACTGAATCATACCTGTAATGCAGGTCTTTATTCAATATCCTTCTCTACTGGCTGTCACTTTTGTGCTCTGAACTATCCTAAACCTTCACCAATTCTCCCCTTTAATCCTTACGCTAGGTTGATGATCATATTTCCCATTTAACCAGGACAAGAAGAGACAACCATAAGTGAATTTTTTTATAAGCCAGCTCTACCACATTTGCCCATCTACTTACACCTCCTCTAGTATTATCTGCCTTCTTCCTCTTTTAAAGAATTACCAATAGACATATCTGTGCTCTTGTACAATTTCATGTAATTTATTTGTGCATTAAGCTCCATTTCACTTATATTCTCAAGAAAAGCATCCCATCAATTATACCCCTTTCCTCATCCATCATTATTTTTCTCCTTTTCTTCACATATTTTTACCAGTATATGAATATATCAAGTATTGACCTAAATTCCGTCTCCAGCTATTGTCCCAATTTTTTCCTTGAAAGCAAAACTTTTGGAGTTACTGATATTTAGTATCTCCATTTCTCTTTTGCACCAGTTTTAATCATCATTTTGCCATCATAACTCCACCTAACGTGCTCTTGGCAAGATCAGCAACCTCCATTGTTCAATCCAATAGTTAATTTTTCCTTTCATCCATTATGACCAAATAGGAGCATTCAAATTTCTCTTTATTGTTTTCTTCCTAGTTATTGAAATCCCCTGAATTTTCTTCTTACTTTCTGGCACATCTTAGCCTCCATTTCTGATGCCTCCCTTGATCCTTAAAGTTGTGAAAAGGACCAGTTTCTGGACTTCTTTCATTTTTAGTAATTTAGGAAAGAGATAAAATGTACTCTCGTGGCTTTAAATAACAAACGTATAGTATTGACTTGCCAATTTTATCTCTAGTTTGGATCTATCCCTCGAACTAAACTAAAATGTTCAACTCACAACAATTCATATCTACTTGGATGTCTAAGAGCATCTTAAATTTTGATACTCTTCATTCCAGTTCCCATAGTTCCAAAAGATATAAATTCCATGAGAGCCAAGATTATTTTTCCCACATGTAAACCCTAGTACTTAGGACAACAACTGGTACAAATGTGTCATCAATGAATACAATAAATAAGAGAAAGAAAGAAAAGAAAAAGAAACACAGAAAGAGAAAGAGAAAAAAAGAAGGAAAAAAGGAAATAAAAGAATAAATGAATTATTTTATGAACATTAGATGTGAGAAGGGCTTAATGTGCTGGATGATTTTTGTATCCTTCATGGATGTCCAATGACATAAGTCTGAGTTTATATATAACTGTCACCGCATTTCAGATTTCTGGGTCTAAGCATCTCTCTTTTAGGGATAATGACAACGCAGCAGGCTCTCATTCTGCCTTTCCTAAATGTTTCTGTTATATTTATGCACAAGCCTTCCCTTTCTAACAGGTATGGTGGGGTCATTCACAGACAGATGGTTCCCTAAAGAATTCTTGCTAACAATGAAGCCTAAAGCATGCCAGAGGAAATGTTTAAACATGTTTTTTAAATGTCCACTTTTACTTCCATTTCATAAAACTAAAAAAGAACTTTTATATGCACAGAGAATATGCACTATGGGGTCTTTGATTCGAGTAAGTTTGGCTTTGATGTAAAGATACAGGGGTCTCAGGTAACTCCCTCAGCAATGCTATGTGGTCACACTGAGTATTGTCTTTATTTACAGTTATCATCTTTTTGCAAATGTTTACACAATGAGTTTCATTTTATTAATAACCCTTGCACAGAATAATAGAGTCAAAAATCTCTAGATCTATAAAAGTAAGCTAGTTATGGTCTTTCATATTTTATTTTATCCTAAATCCTGATTGCTTTGTTAAATCCATATATAAAGAGGAAAGAAAAACAATGGGGTCCATACGTCATGTGTATGTAGCATATGTTCTCATGTATAAGGAGTTTTTGAAAAGTTTGTTTACCTGACCTATGATTATGTCTCAGTCTTCAAATATCATTTTTAGTTTGGAAGCCGAGAAAGAGGAAGTAAGTTGTTATTTTAGGGGATGGTCTTTCATTGTTAGCTGGCTCTTTGTCCTGCATCTCCAGAAGAAAATGTCCTCAAAAACTTTAAGGACTCTTACAGTTCATTAGAAATATACCTGTTCATGACCAGCTTCTTACATCTTAAGGCAACTTTACATTTACTTGTCCCAACTTGAAAAGATGAGTATTAACAGACTTTGACTTGACTACTTTTAGTATGTTTCCCTATATTTTCTATAGACATTGTTAAGTAAGCTAGGTTATTTCAGTTACAGTTCCATGCCCCACATTGAGGTTTTGGTCACCAACAGACCACTTATGTGACAGTGGTCCTATAAGATTATGGTATTAATACTGTATTTTATTGTAGATACTTTTTCTATGTTTTGATACATCTGGATACAACAATACCATTGTATAGCATTTTCCCATAGAAATTAGTACAGGAACATGCTGTACATATCTGTAGCCCAGGAGGAATATGCAATACTGTATAGCTTAGGTGTGTAGGAGGCTGTACCATCTGGGTTTGTTTAAGCACATTCTGTGATGTTAACACAAGGACAAAAAGCACCTAACAACGCATTTCTCAGAATGTGGCTTCTTTGTTAAGTGATCCATTATCAACTCTGTATTTAAAAACATTTTTTTTTTTTTGTAACTGTGGAATATAAAGAATCTTAATGTATTGGTTGTTCATAAGCACTGAGCCAGCTTTTAAGTAGAGTTAGGAACTCTCTCTCTCTCTCTCTGCCTCTGTCTCTGTCTCTGTCTCTGTCTCAATGTCTTCTCAATGCTCATTTCCTAACTGCTGATCGTCTTCCTTTTTTTTTTTTTTTTTTATTATTATTATTCCTGACAGGTTTCACTTAATTGTTGAATCAAACCTGTTAGCACTGTGGCTCCAGATTGTATGATTGAAATAGCTGTTCTTTTCCCAGTTTCTGTAGATCACATATAAGAAGTTCTATATAATCATAGTGATGAAAACTCATGTTTAAAAAATCCATATATAATTAGCATGATGCAACACAGCCTCTTAACACTGAGGCTTTAAGTTTTAATAATTCTGTTATTCTCAGTAACGCTGAAAGTTGCTTATGCTCTTTCTGTCACACAATTGATTCCAATGTATTTTAAAATGTGTTTTTCGGAGTCATTTGTTGCCTTGTTAGTTTTTTAAATATCCCCTTAGATATAAAAAGTGCAACAGGCTGTTTTTGTTTTAGCTTCATTTTTCAGCAAGAAATGTTTTGAAAGTTAAAGAGCATTTTTAAAAAATAATTAATTATAAATGATGTTTGTTTCTCTGTCTAAAAATTAGGACAAAATGTTGAGGAAAACCATGGGAATGTTCAAACAGAAAGTCCTTTAACCTGAACTACTCTGAATTTTATGTTTCTAAACACTGTATACCATGAATTTAAAATTTTTAAAGCAATACAACAATGATTAAAAATAATGTGCTGTACACTTTTGCAAAAAGAGCTGTCAAATAGGTATTCTAAGGCTTTCATTATAATTAATAGATACTACAAATATGCCAAATTTTGCTTCTTGGATATCATGTTTTTCTTTAAAGAAAAAAAATTAAAACTTGAAGCTCTGGTATAATATAAATTTTACATTTTGAGTAAAATGTTGAGATTCTGAATATATTTATTTAAGTTTTAAATAAAATAGCCCTAAACTTGTCTTTAGAACACTCTCCTCTTAAAATCTTCTCAAATATATGTCCAATTCATTTACTTATTTTATGTGAATAAAAATTTCATGTTTCAAGATTTAAAAATAAAATATAGAAACTGACAAATAAGTTAAAAAATAGGTTAGAAATGAATACAGATGTAATAATATTATATAGATAAAGATACGGTAATTATTGTGATTTGCAGTTTCAAAGAATACTTCTTAGAGTAATAATACCACTGTAATTATAAGCATGGCCATATATACTCTTTTCAAGTATTTATGTACACTTATGTTACTATAAATTAAAGGTTAGAGCAATTTTTTGAAAACCAACGTTATAAATTAGATGACCAATTTTATTAGTTTAAAACATTATAGACATTTAGAAAATTATTATATCCTTCATGCTTACATTGTTGAGGGACAGAAATTTAAGAAACTGAGGTGGGAAGGGTCTTTTGTAACTATATAATTATGGTTACGGAAAAGGGCCAGTTCTGGACACCTATCACTCGTTCATTTGGTTAGGCAATTATTCTTTCATTCTGTATACTAGCGTCTCTTGAGCACCTGCAATGTAATATGGACTGGCATTCTCAATAAGCAATTAACAAGGAGGTGTTATGGTAGGGTAGTGAAGGTGTGATTTACATATGGGCCTGATGTGTGTGAGGCACAATGGCTGAACAGGATTAAACTGAATGCCAATATTGAAGAAACTCTAAGAAATATCTGTAGAAAATAAACAGACACTACAATGGAATTTTTCAATTACTTTTGACTGCAGATAGGTTTTATACAGCAAACGAATGCACACAAACATATAACCACACATGCACACATATGGACTGACTTGCATACACAGAAACACACAATGTACAATTTCAAAGAAAGTATAACCCTCACTATGGGCAGTACACATTTCCTATTCTATTGCATTATATATATATATATATATATATACACACACACACACACACATATATATATTTTTTTTCAAAGAGGGCTTGAGAGAAATGAGACATCCTCTTAGAAATACTACATCCTTGAAGAACAAAAAACTTCCAGCAGTTATATATATATAGAGAGAGTTATATTTATATATGTATATATTTCTATATACATATATAATAAATATAAATATGTAATATATAAAAATATAACATATAATAAATATATATTACATATTTATATATTATATATAAGTTATATATAAATATGTAATATATATTTAAACAATGGACACATAGACTTTTTTTGGGAGTTAGTGTTTAAAAATAACTGAATTTAGAGATTTAGAGGTTGTATACTGTGAAGCAGTGGAGTTATTGAAATGTAATGACCATATTTCATGGAAACTTATGAAACCTTCCACGATCATGGAAAAAGAAAAAGAGAAATTTTAGGGATGAGGGATTCAATGATGCTGGGTTATGGAAAACTTACTCTATTGTCATGATTAACTTTTGCTCATATCCTTTAGACTTCAGACTTCCTGACTGAAACAACAAGTTTATTTATTTTAATTTTTTAATTATTATTATGACATTCAATATCCTAGATTGAGCATTTAGCAATGGCAACTTTCAGCAGTTAGACACCTTCTCATAAAATGTACTCCATATCCCAATAAGGTATATGCATTTATAATCTCATTTTATAGCTAGAATAATTAAGTAAATATTATCAAAATAAATCACATATGTCATCAGAAATTTCATGAATTCAATATCATGACTAACTTTGACTTTCTACTTCATGCTTTCTCCTGAAATAATTATCAGGACATAAAGTATTTATCTTGATATTTTTAGATGACGTTGACCAAAAAATGTAGAAAAAATAAACATGCTTGCTTATTACATGCCTTTTGAAGTTATAAAGGTACTCTATATACAGACATATTCTCACTTAAAATATCACTAGTAGTTCAGTAGTTATAAAATACAAATTTAATCCTTAATGTACTTAAATACATTTGGAGTATTTCTTTAATTCTAATTTAAATTTTAAAGTAAGCTTATAAACAAAGAAATGTTCCAAATGTATTTAATATAAATTCAATTTTTAATGTACTTAAATACATTTGGACCATATTTTGTTTAATCCTAATTTAAACTTCTAAGAAGTTTATAAACAAAGAGATGCTCCAAATGTATTTAATTACATTAAAAATTGAATTTACACACCAAGAAAGGTAATTGACATTTAGAGGATATAACTAATACTTTCAGATATAATAGGTTATTTAACTGTCCTTTCATAATTGAAAAATCTTTTTTTTTTTATTTTATCAATGAGGATCAAAACACTTTGTCAGTAAATTTTATTTGAAATGAATTCTTCAACAACAGTTTAATAATCATGCTTTTCCTTTTTCTTTCATACTTTAAATCTAGCAGTAGTCTATGGCAAATATATTTTTTCAAGGTTAGTTCCATAATTTTAAAAGTGATTCTTGTCTTTGTGAAATTCAATAAAAAAAATTCATTTCTTAATGTTACAAGCAACTAATAAAGGCAGTCTAGATCTTTATTATATACTTACTTAATTTCTAAAAATGTTTATTTTTTGAAATTATAATCCAGGTTTATTTAGCTTTAAAGTTGATTTTACCACTGCATCACTGATTAAAAAGTGCCTAATTTTTTATTGTACTTAAGTAGACTGAAAGTGCAGACACTTTTTGATACAATTTTCTGTCTTAATTATATTTGTAACTCTGTGTTCACTAATTATGAATTAAAGCATACTGCTGGAAAATATTTTGTCTTTTAAAGTGTAATTAGACAAGATATTTTCTTTCCATTCTTGAGACAGAACGAAATTTATATAATGTAAAGCAAAGCTTTCATCTTATGGTATGGAATGATGTATACTGGTGATCATTTCAATTTGTTAAATTGAGGACTCAATAACAGTTCATAATACCATAAAATTTTGCATCAGTTTTTGGACTGAAAAGACTCACCAATTTAAAAGAGACTTTATTCAATTTAAATGCCTTATATTTTTCTGAAGTAATAAATAAGAATCAATAGGCTTCTGAAATTTGGGAATTCTTTCTTCTTTTATGTGACTTAAGCAAAAACACATAGTTCCTATTTTAACAAGTTTTTAGTGATTGTGCAAGAAATGCTGAATGTTTTCAACATTTGCATCTTCATGCATCAACCTGGCACTTTTTTCTTACTTAATGTATATAGAGACTAGTACTTTTCTTTTAACTTGATTTTTATGCCTCAAAAAAGAAAGCCTCATAACAGAGGCTTAGCATATTTAACATTTTAAAGATAAAATCTACTATTCATATGATTAGTGAGCAATATTAAAGATAAAGTAAATATTTATAGTATTTATAGTAATAATAATATATATTTTCCACCAAGTCAACAGGTTCTAAATATTGTAAAAATATAGTTTACATATGACTCTATCTTCTCTGCAATCTTCCTAATTTAAAGTGGAAGCTTCTCGTTCTAAGCCATTGCACTGTTCTCTTAACTGATCTTCAATTTTCAGATATTGCCTCCAGCCCATTCTCCATATATCAGCCAGATTGCTATTTCAAAAATGTGTATCAAAGGGACCTACACTTAGGAAGAAAATTCAAATTTACTATTTGGCTTATGTAGCTCTGTATAAGTCATTTCCTGCATAAATCATCATTTGTGTCTTATTCATGCAATTTTTTTTTTGGTACCTACCACTGCCCAAGAAGACCTTTGTTGAAATTTGCACTTACTGGCCTATGCGGATCTAAAGAATATTTTTTCCTAGTTCCTTCTCAGTTTTCATGGTTCCTGTCAATGGCATCTCCTCAGAGAAGGGGCCTCTAACCACCCTGATTAAGATGGGGCCCTTCCTCTAGTATTTTTTCTCCAAGTACTAGTTTATTTTCTTCATAGCACTTAACACCACCAACAACAATAGCAACAAAAAGTCTCCAATTATTTTGTATTGTTTGCTTATTTTTCCCCAAGCAGAATTTGAGATACAGAATGGAACAATATTTTCCTTGTTTAGTTCTATATTTTCAATGCCTAATAAAAGTTCCAATCTATTATTTAAAAAATAGTATCCCCATTGTAAAGGGAGAGGGTGAAAGAAAGGTTTAGAGAGAGTAAAGTCTTTAAACTAAATGTTTGTGTTTCTCCACGATTCTATGTTGAAACCTAATCCCCAATATGATAGTATTTGGAGGTGGGATCTCTGGGAGGTGATTAGGCATGAGGATGGAGTCCTCATGAATAGGATTAGTGCTCTTATAAAGAGACTCCAGAAAGCTTCCTTGTTCCTTGCACCATGTCAGGAAAGAGTGAGAAGTCTATAATCCAGGAAGAGGGTGTTCACTAGACACGGAATCTGCTGACATCATGACCTTAAACTCCTCAGCCTGTAAAACTGTGAGAAATGAATTTCTGTAGTTTGTAAGACACTCAGTTCATGATATTCTGTCATAACAGCACAAATGGAGTAAGATAACTAATTTGTTAAAGCGCATACAGCAAGTGTTTGGTTGAGACAGGACTGAATACAAGTAGTCCAACTTTACTGCCAATGATGTGAACATGTACTCCTACTGTTTGCTAATTATGTTTTAAGAACTTCCTTGAGCCAGGTGCAATGGCTCACATCCATAATCCCAGAACTTTGGGAGCCCAAGATGGGCAGATCACTTGAGCCTAGGAGTTTGAGAACAACCTAGGCAACATAGTGAGATCCCATCTATACAAAAAAGAGAAAAAAAAAAAGTTAACTGGGCATAGTGGCACGTACCTGTAGTCTCAGCTACTTGGAAGGCTGAGGCAGGAGGATCTCTTAAAACCAGGAGATGAAGGCTGCAATGTGCTGTGATTGTGTCACTGCACACCATCCTGGGTGACAGAGCAAAACCCTGCCTCTCAAAAAAAAAAAAAAATTCCTCATCTACCCTGCCTAACTCCTAAGGGATAAAAAATGGTGATTCATTGAGAGACGTATTTGTCTAAGATCATAAATGAAGCTAGTTGAGAAACTGAGACTAAAGTGAATGTTCCAGCTTCTCAATCATGTTTATTTCCTTGCACACACCTGTCTCCCTTCAAGTTGACCTTCTGGAGCTTCATATGAGCCTAGACATGGTAGATATGTTTAGGTCCAGGTCACAAAGAAGACATAATTAGGAAAGCAGATTTCAAGTGCAAAATAAGACATAAAGAGCAGTTAAATAATGGTTCAGCGTCAAGAAGTATATTAAACCAGGGATCAAGAATACGAAGTAGATCCCTGACAGGGGAAGATGTCCCATTCCCAACCAGTACTGAAATATCAGGAGAATACAGACACCCTTTTGGAAGAAGAATTTTAGTGAAGCTATATTCCCTGCATGGGGGAACATATGATTTTCCGTCAATGGATTATCATTCTTTCCTGGAATATGTTAAATTACTATCAAACTGCTTAAAGCTTGGCCCTTGCCAATAAGTACAATTTACTTCAGCCGCTGAATTGTTGACAGCTGAATGAAGAATGCTACCATTTAGAAGTGTCTCTTTGACTCTCAAATCATATACAAATAAAATGTCCTTTTGCTTTGTAGCAGGGGAGCTGTATTTCTATAAAATATTCAAACTTACCAAGGAAAGTATGTCCATTGTACAAATCCCTGGAGGGTAACTTTGATCCTTGACTTCTGGTTTTCAATCTGCCATTTTTACTCATGTTTCCCTGAAACAAGTAAACCCACAGGTTGAGTCCTTCCAAATGAATTCCACAAGCTGAGAGATGTCACCCTTCTTATATACTTTTGACCTGTCTCCTTTAAGGCTTTCTGGAGACAGATTAAAGAATGAGGCTTTGGTTTGACATCAGTTCAAAAGATTGAGCAAAGTGTGAGCAGAAAATAGAGGTCAAGGTAGAAGTTTGAGGCAAACCTCAGATACAGAGCTCCTGTCAAGAAATGCCCCGACTCTCAGCAGCAGTCGAGGAAGTAGCTGGTCTGTATTTCTTGTCACTGTTAGGGCTTAATTACTGGGACATAGCAAACCCAGGCCTTGGAGATGGGACTGGGTGACCCATGTCGGGGACTGAGGCTGTCTTCTGATATACTCTCTGCCAGGTGACCCTCATGCCTCACGACAGCATGATGCCTCTTTGAGCTTAGTTCTATCTAGCTGCAAGTTACTTGTAAAGAGACAGTTTTAGAAACAGTAATCATAATATAATAATTTCCAAAGTGTGTTTACATCATATCATCCCATATTCATCCTCCTGACAAGACTGTGAGGTACCCAGAGGGAAAACGATTGTAATCATCTTTTGTTGTTGTTGTTGGGGCGGGGGGTTGGTAAGAAACGTAAGAATCAGAGAAGTTAAAAGATTTGACAAGCATATACAGTTGCTATGTGGTGAAGTTAGAATTCAAATGTGGTCTCTTGAATCTAAATGCCATTTTTATTCCACTACACCATATCAATCTAAGTAATTCAGTTCTCAAAGTGAATTGGGAGGAAACATGAAGCTAAATGTAATATTTCAAGGAGATATAGAAGGAATCCAAACATATGAATCCCGAGATAGAGCTCTGATTGTAAATAACCAATCTTGTCAAGATATGAAAGCCACTGCAAGCTCTAGACTGAGATGTGATTTAAATGTCATATTTGAATAACAGTCCTCTGATCCATCATCTGCCATAAATTTTAAGATCTAATTTAGAGAAAATAAAAACAAACAAGTTAACATTTTTTCATACCAACATATGAAAACTGTATAATATCCTATGAGTCTTTTAGAGAGAATTGGGACCTAAGTATTCCACTCAATGAATAATTTAAAAAACACTCAAATACCCTGACACCTGACCCTTTAGAGTATTATAATGTTCTACTTGTAATTAACTCTTAATATGAAAAAGCTAGCAAAATAAGTATCTAAAACTCCTCTTAAAGAAAAATACCCAATGCTGTGTTATTTGGGGAGATCTTATTATTTGATAATTGATAACAAATAAATTCTATAAGCAATGAAATACAAGCAGTTTTTTTTTTTCTAATAGCTATTTTGTGTTACCAAAAACCAGTAGTTACGTGTATTCATTCTGACTTCAAATATACCAAATACCAGGAAAATAAAAACCAGGTTAACTAAGTCGACCAATAATACAAAACAAAATGTTATTCACTTTTAATTTAAAGAGTTAGGTGAATTGAAGAGGTCAGGATGAAAGTACCTACTTGACATCTTCCCCTTTTCCTCTTCCAATATATTTCTTCTAATCTCCAGATGATTGTTCGTTTCCCACTACTCCTCCGGTTTAGTAATGGAATTTCCGCTAAAACATTTGCTATCAATTTTGTTTTGTTTTTATCTGAAGTTTAACTGTCTTATATAATTTAACATTATTACATTTTACCAGAAATAGGAAACAACTAAAATCTACCTATTCCACTTAATTTAGCATTGAGGGGAACAAAAAAACCATGTACTTAATTGGCAAAACATAAAACTCAGAAAACCCTAAGTGTCTAAAGTGTATATGTAATTTATTAAATGTACTAGATTCCCCATTCCTAATACTAAGTTTTTGATTTGAGTGGGGAATGTTTACTGTGACTAGCCGAGAAGACAGAGATATAAATCTTCAACTCCCTTCAATATTGCACATGCCTGGAGAAATGCATTGTACTTTATGATGCTAGTTTCTGTTTTTGTAGTTCTTTCTGTCCTCTGCCTATTGTGCTCAATACCATCGTTGAAAATGATCTACCTGTCTTATTAATATCAGTATATTAAGCTGGTATGTTTATTGATATGGAAACATACATGCTATGTCCATTGACTCAATATGTATTACACATGCCCAGATGAGATGGTACAGATTCATTTTTTTTTTGGTTCCTCCCTCTAACTTTAACTAACTACTCAGAATGATACAATGTCTATTTCGGAGTCCATAAAAGGACTCCGAAAGCTGGAAAGACAAAGAGTACCAGGCTGGAGATTTCAAAATTCAAGGAACGGTATTGCAGTGGCTTGTCTGGGTTTTCTGTTCATTTACCATTAACTGAATTGGGCACTAGAGAGGCCTAAAACCTCAAATTGTCAGCACCAAAATAAAAACAGCCTGCCTCTCTGGCCAAATGACAAAGAATGGCATGGCCCAATAGACACTAAGTGTGGATCCCCTATCTCCGCTCCACATTCAGGGTGGTGGTAGGGCTGATTATCCCACAGTGGTAAAGCCTGGTGTCTCCAAGCCCTCCATCTAGAGGTATATGGATATCCAGGCCCAATGTCTGCCAGTCCTCTACCAGTGAAAGAGACTGAGCAAGCCCAGCAGCTTTTTCCCACATGCCCCCTTCCACCTCCAGGATGTAGCTCAGGAAACCACTGAGGAAACCTAGAGGCAACACAAGCAGGGATCAAGCTGGGGATGCAGCAGTGCTAGGAAAATGAAGCAGACAGGCAAACAGTGCAAGGGATCTGAAAACTACATTGAAATTCTAACACACAAAAGAGGGCTAGAACCTACACACTGAGCCAAAGAAGGGCAACCGAATGCTGAAATCAATGACTTAATTAAGATCAAAAGTCTGCTAATATAATATCTAGAAGTCCAGGATTTAATCCAAAACCTCTCATCATACCAGGGACGGAGACATTCACAATCTGATGAGAAAGACAATCAACTAACATCAATGCTGAGATGAATCATATTTTAGTATTATTTGACAACGATCTTAAAACAGCCATAATGAAAATGTTTCATCAATCCATTATAAATTCTCAGAAATAAAAGAAGAGATAGAAAATCTCAGAAAAATAACAGTTTTTGGAAAAGAAACAAATGGAAATTACAGAACTGAAAAACACAGTAACAACTATGACAAACCCTGCTGGATGACCTGAGTAGTGAAGTGGAAATGATATCGGATAGAATCAGTGAAATTTATAAGCAGTCAAAAAAATTTGGTCAATACAGAAAAAAAAAAAAAGACTAAAAAAGTAACAGAATCAAAAATCATTGTGATTTTTTGGGACAACACAAAAAGATCTAATAATATTCATGTCACTGGAGTTAAAAAAAAAAAACAAGGAGAAAGAATATGAAACTGAAAAATGACTCAAAGAAATAATTTACTGCACATCTGCCAAATACGTAATACACCAAGAAAGGGAAAGATACTCACACAGGATAAAACCAAAAGATACCCACACCAAGACAAATTAGAGTTTAAAAAGTACAAGGTAAGAACATGGAAAGAAGTCATAAAAGCAAAGAGAAAAAGAGTGTCTTACCTAAAAAGAATACTCATTTGAATGACAGCAGATACCTAATCTAAAGCCACTGAGGCCTGAAGGAAGTAGCATAATATATTTCAGGTGATTAAATAAAAGAACTGTCAACAGTGAATTCAATATTCAATGAAAACATCCTTCCAGAAGCAAGGGGAAATAAAAACATTTCCAGAGCAAGTAAACTAAGATAATTTGTTCTCAGTAGATCTACCATTAAATCACAGCTAAAGGAAGCTCTCTAAACAAAAAGAATATGTTAATAGAGGAAAGGAAAAACAATGAGATGCATAAAAACAGAGATCTATGCAATAGACTGTGTTACTCCTTATGAGTTTTTTAGATCCTATTTTGTTGCTTAATCAAAATGAATACCATCTGATGTGATGCTAAATGAATCCAAAGGAAATATTTGAGAAGATTATGCTTTAAATATGGGGAGGATAAAGAAACTTAACCAAGATGGAATATATCATCTGAATATCTAACCTGCTCCCAAGCCTAGATGGCTTTAAGAAAATTACCAAACACTTAAAGAAAAGTTAACACAAATTTTATGCAATCTTTCAGGAAATAGAAGGCGAAGGAACATTTCTCAACATATTTTATAAGGCCAGTGTTGCCTTGATACCAAAACCAGAAAAGGATAGTACAAAGCAAGAAAATAGCAAAGTGATCTGTCTCATAAACTTAAGAGTTCTTAACAAAATATTATACAATTAATTCAGCAATGTATAAAAATTACATCGGTCAAGTGGGCTTTATTCAAGATATGCAGGCTGGTTAAATATTCAAAAATGAAACCATGTAATCCACCATATCAGCAGAATATAGAAAAAATTTCTTTACAATCATATCAGTGATACAGAAAAAGCATTCAACAAAATCCCAAAACATTTATTATATAAACTTGCAGGAATTTAGAATTAGAAGATACTTCCTGTACTACATAAAGCATATACACAAAAACCCTACAGCTCACATTGTATTTAATAAGTTAAGACTAAGTTCCTCTTTTATCCTAAGATCAGGAAAATTGCAAGGATGTTTTCTCTTACAAGTTTTATTCAACATAACACTAGACAGTCTAGCTAGGGAAATAAGGTAAGAAAAAAAATTAAAAGCATACACACTGGAAATGATCTAGTATAAGGTTCACACCTCATATGAAAATTAACCCATAAAAAATCAAAGGCTCAAATGTAATTATAAAATCATACTTTTATAGGAAAAAAGACATTGAATAAAATCTTCAGGATATACATAGGCATGATCCATAATAGAAAAAAATAACAAACTTGACTCTTTTGAAAATACAGGTCGAGAGTGGTGGCTCACACCTGTAATCTGAGAACTTTGGGAGGCTGAGTCAGGCGGATTGCCTGAGCTCAGGAGTTCACAATCAGCCTAGGCAATATGGTGAAACTCTGTCTCTACTAAAATACAAAAAAAAAAAAAATTAGCCAGGTGTGGCCGCGTGCGCCTGTAGTCCCAGCCACTCGGGAGGCTGAGGCAGAAGAATTGCTTGAACCCGGGAGGTGGAGGCTTCAGTGAGCTGAGATGGCGCCACTGCACACTAGCCTGGGCGACAGAGCAAGAGTCCATCTCAAAAAAAAAAAAAAAAAGATACAAACTATTGCTTCTTTTCAACACACTCTGTTAGCAGGCTAAAGAGACAAATTACAGACAGTGAGAAAATATTTGCAAACCACACATCAAACAAAAGGCTTTTATGTAGAATATATAATAAACTCTCAAATCTCACAGCAAACAAATAAACAAACACATCCAATTAGAAAATGGGCAAAAGAAATAAACAGACCTTTTCACCGAAGGCAATATACAGTGAATATCTAAGCATTGAAGATGTTCAGTATCATTAGCTATCGAGGAAGTATAAATTAAGTCCATAATGCAATATCACTAAACACCATTCAGAATAGTTAATGTAAAAATATGTTGATGAAGATATAGAAAAACTGGATCATTCATGTATTGTACATTCGTACAAATGTAAAACAAGACATCCACTCCTTAATGTCAGGATTTTTTTAAACTTAAAAATAGACTTATCGCACAAATCAGCAATTTTACCCAGGAGTATTTATCCCTGAAAGATGAACATTTTTGTTATTGTAGAAATCTGTACACAAATGTTTATAATAAGTCAAAAGTTAAATCAAATGTCCTTCAATGGGTGAATGGTTAAACAAACTGAAGTATCTATGTGAGGGAATACTACTCAACAATAACAAGAATTGACATGTTGATACATGCAACAACTTGGACCTCGTGGAAACTATATAACTATATAACATTTTTAAAATAAAATAATCATAGAGACGAAATACATAAGAGCCGATGCCCTCTGTAAGGGTTTCTGTTTAGTGTAGCACTAGGGAGACTTGTGCTAAGGCAGTTCTGCATCTTGATTGTCGTAGTTAGATATAGCTACCTGCGTGATAAAGTTACATAGAACTATATATACATGCACAATCACACACACACAGATAAGTGCACAAATAACTTTAGAAATCTGAATAAGCTTCATAGATTGTACAAATATGAATTTCATGGTATACTATATGCAAGATGTTATTGGGGGAGAAAGAATGGAGAGTACATAGGATCTCCCTGTACTTTTGTCCAACTTTCTGTGGATATCTAATTATTTTAAAATAAAAGGGTGAAGAAAACATATTACATGTGCCCAGAGTTTGCTCAAGAACTCAAGCCAATTAAACAAAGCTAGTGTATTAGGGAAAATGTAACTATACTGAAATGGCCAAGACTGCTTTTTTTTACAATGCCTAACTCTAAACAATAGATCAATCTAAGCATACATTTTCAAACCTGATTGAAAGCTTCACCTGCTTTGTAATCATAAGAGAATTACATGTAATGAAAAAAAGTAAGCACAGCTACATGTGTGGAATCAAATATTACATTAGCCATAACCATCACACTATATTTTCTCAGGATGTTTCTTCTCTGGGCACAGAAAAATAACGTTAAGTCTATTCTCAACGTCTCCCAAAAGACTCCAAAATGGGTTTTCCTTGATCTGGTACTTAGATCTCGGTAGTGTAGTCAAAATAAAGAAAACAAGTTTTGAGATATGTGTATTTTTTTTCCTTTCAAGGCTTTATAACAGAAACCCATCTAGGTATAAGACAGATTAGGGTTCACTGTCACATCCCTGCCTCTGGACATAATATTTCATGTAGAGGCAGAAACAAATAATATTTCTCTCATATTTCAAAAAGCTTAACAATATATAAAGCAGACTTGCCCCCTCACAGTTCAGTCTTGTCCATTTTGAAACCAAATACAAGTTTTGGATTGGAACAATATGCTCCCAAATTTCTAAAAAGAATGTAAGCAAGCCAACTTGGTATTATCAACTTCTGAGAATTTCAGACTGGAAATAGAATATTCAAACAAGTACACCTTTCTTCTCATAATTGAACTTTTAATTTTTCTGGAAAGTACAAAAAGATTATTAAACATTTTTGCTACACAATAATTCATTTACTTGTCTGAATAGACAAAATATAATGGCAATGTATTTGGCGAGTTTTGGTCTACCACCTGCCTCGAGTTGCAAAAGAAAATGAATCCCTGGTTTATAACATTTTAAATTTTGACCTACCATTTGATCCAGGAACCTCACTACTGGGAATCCACCCAGAGGAAAAGAAGTCATTATGTGAAAAAGACACTTGCATGCATGTGTTTAAAGCAGCACAATTCACAATTTGAAAAACATGGAACCAGTCCAAATGTCCATCAATAGGTTGAATAAAGGAAATATTTTTTATATATATATAAAATTATAAAATTATATATATATAATAGATATATATATCAGGCCAGTACATTATGTGTCTTTCTTCCTAATACTCTTCATTCATTATTACCACATTAAATCTCTTTGGTTTATCTCACAGAATAAATAAACATATTAATATCCTTACAAATAAAACTATTTTGCTGAAGTAACTTGTGAAATTATATTTCATTGCACTTTAAGCTCTCACCATTTTTACAACACATAGAACTGGCCACTATATAACACAGCTAGTAAATCTATAGCTCAAAACCTTCAATACATATTCAAGCCTCATATAATATATTTACTGATATGGGCGGCATTTAGTGGAAATATTTGGGAGAAATGAGTATTTGTCACACTAGTAAAATGTAATTATACAGTTGTTCAATTGCTTGATATACATATATATATATCAAATAGATACATATATAACTCACATTGGATTACTATTAAATATCACATTGAATAAATATGAGATATATACCTCTATTTGTATATAGCCAATGTGATATATACCTACATATCACAGTGGAATAACTGGAATACTACTGGAATATCACATTGGAATAAATGTGATACACACACACACACACACACGATGGAATACTACTCAATCATAAAAAGGAATGAAATAATGGCATTTGCAGAAACCTGGATGGATTTAGAAACAATTATTTTAAGTGAAATAACTCAGGAATGGGAAACCAAACATCGTTATGTTCTCACTTATAAGTGGGAGCTAAGCTATGAGGACACAGAGGCATAAGAATGATATAATGGACTTTAGGTATTCAGGGGAAAAAGTGGGAGTGAGTTGAGGGATAAAAAATTGTGCATTAGGTAAGTGTAGACTGCTCAGGTGATGGGTGCACCAAAATCTCAGAAATCACCACTAAAGAACTTATCCATGTAACCAAACACCACCTGTTCCCCAAAAACCTATTGAAATTTCTTAAATTAAAATAAAGAAAATATTTTAAAAAGGAACCATTAAGATATTTCTATCTTATGATATGTGAAAAATATTAACTAAAATTGAGAAAATAGATTGCAACCAAATTTTGTCTTCTTACTGATTATCTCTAACTACTATCTGGAACTAAAGTTACCAAATAAAAGTTGATATCAAGAAATACTTGAAAGCATTTAATTATACAATTAAGAACCTAACCACAAATAGCTATTGAAAATAACAAACATTTGACATTTAATAGTATGTTACACTGCATATAAATATTAATGGATAGAAATGAAATATTAATTTCAATATGAAGCTTAAAAGTGTTTTTCAAAAGTTGGACAGCCCACAGCATTTATTTTAAAACCCATACTTCTCTGCTAAAATCTTATCAACAGGAACCACACAAAATAAACAGGATACTTCTCCCTCACTTAGATTAGGTTATTCATTGCTCTGGTTCAGTGGCAGTGATTGGCTATTTTAAGAATGAATCAGTTTATCTCATGCTCTCATGGACCAAATATATTTGATTAGATCTGGGATAAGCAGGCTTCAACTTCAGTGTCAGCTCCATTCATTTGGCTGTGGCAGACATGAGTACAGATTTGGCAGATTTGGGAAGAAATCCAAGTCTCAAAGGAAAAGACTAGAAATGTCTTGCAATTGCTTGAGACCCAGAGTGTCATAGTGCATCAGCTAAGTATTTTTCTCTTTGGGTGAGGCACTTAAATTCCCTGCAGATAAATGAGAATCAAAGCTTATATATCTGTGGCATACTAAAACTTCATTTTACAAGTATATTTACAGTAGAAATCATATAACTAGAACAAGCAGAACATCCCTTAAAGGATGGTTATCTCACAAGCTTCAATATTTGTATTTTCTCTAGTGTTTATTTTCTTTCTCTAACAAATATGTAGATGAGTAATTGACAGTATCTATTTGAAACAGGCCACTTTTAGCATTATCCTCAGGAGTTTAGAAAGTATTGGGCATCAGTCTATCCAATTTGGAACGTGTGTATGTCTTCCCAAAGAAACCTAAACAGAGTCAAGTGGGAATCTGATGTCATGAGACTGACTTAATTATGATAGCTTATTTCAGAGTATAGAACTCTGGGATTAATACATATGTCTTTCTGGGAGTATTAAACTGATTACATTTTAGGAAAATCTGGAAGCTTTACCTAAGAGTACACATTTGCATTATAGGATACTCAGGGTTTTCCAACTATGTAGGTGGGAAGGAGGAAAGGTGCCAGCTGTTTGTTATCATTATTCTATTTTGCTTTTGTCTTCTCCCCACTTAGGGGTATCCAGATGGTTATAAATATTTAGGAATCTGAAGGCATTTCAAAAATATCAAATCTGTTACATTTTAAATACAAAATTAGCAAGTCACTAATTCTCAACTCACTTATCCCTTACTTGAACATTTAGAGAAATAGAAGCCAAAAAGATTAAGTACTGTATTTGAAAGGATTCTTCCTTATTTTTCTATATAATTATCCTAATTATATGCTTCCAATTTATTTTATTTTTATTTTTTTTAAGACGGAGTCTCACTCTGTCACCCAGGCTGGAGTGCAGTGGCGCCATCTCAGCTCACTGCAACCTCCGCCTCCCAGGTTCAAACGATTCTCTTGCCTCAGCCTCCCAAGTCGCTGGGACTACAGGCGCCCGCCATCAGGCCTAGCTAATTTTTTGTATTTTTAGTAGAGATGGGGTTTCACTGTGTTAGCCACGATGGTCTTGATCTCCTGACCTCGTGATCCACCTGCCTCGGTCTCCCAAAGTGCTGGGATTACAGCCGAGAGCCATGGCACCCAGACTATACTTTCCCGATTTCAAAGTGCAACAGAGGCAGAACTCCAACCTAATAACTCTACTTCCAAGGTTAGTGCATGTTCCAAGAGTCTGGTTAACTGATCCTTTTATGTCTCTGTTGCTCTGTTGTCAATCCACAGCCAAATATATATAAGACACTCAAACATACATCAGGCCAGTACATGATGTGTCTTTCTTCCTAATACTCTTCATTCTTTATTAGCACATTAAATCTCTGGTTTATTTCACAGAATAAACAAACATGTTAACATCCTTACAAATAAAAGTATTTTGCTGAAGTAACTTGTGAAATTGTATTTCATTGCATTTTAAGCTGTCAGCATTTTTACAACACATAGAACTGGCCATTATATAACACAGCTAGTAAATCTATAGCTCAAAACATTCTATAAATATTCAGACCTCATATAATATATTTACTGATATGGGAGGCATTTAGTGGAAATATTTGGGAGAAATGAGGATTTGTCACAATAGTAAATGTAATTATACAGTTGTTCAATTTCTTGAAATTAGAGCCTCTAAATCGGAAAATAAATTTATAGAAACATTACCATCTGAATTCAGTCTCAATTATGTATTTTATTCATTTCACTTATCTGACAAGGAAATTAGACTAGCAAACACATATTTACCTACACAAATATGGTAAGTAATTACTTGGGTGATACTTCAAGACTCAACTTCCAAGAAAACATTTGACATAAGCTGCTGTGCTCAAAGTATCTATTTTGGGGTTCACAGGAGGAAAGACATGAACAGTACTCACAAAGCACACTGAAACAACATACAATCTCAACTAGATCCTAAAGTCGAGAATACCTACGGTGAAAAACATATTCACAAAAATTTATAAATTATTTAAAATGAGGATGTTGTTAAATACAAAAATACAGGAAGTCTGTGTACAGAATCAATATTGAATATGTTAAGACCAAATAATAAATGAGTTTAGTACTTACAAAGAGGAAGATTTATTAATCAATTAAAGAACTAGAGTACTGTTTATAGTCTCTCTGTTGGTTTCTGTTATGTTGACTGATGCGGTATATGGTAACAATGAGCAATCCTTAGAATTTCTGTTTGTTTATTGTACTGTTGTACTTTTATTACTATACTTTATTGATAGGCATTATTGGCAAGCAGGAAAGTTCCCTTGAAATAAAGTAAAAAATAAAATCGTTAGAGTTAAAAAATAATTACAGACAAGACTTAAAAACTAATGAATATCAAATACGTGTTTATTTGCCAGAAAAATAAATCCATTTTGTGGTTTATCTTTAGTGTTGACATCATGATATATAGTTTGTTTCCTGAAATAGATTTAATGGTGTTGATTATTTTGTAGACTAGAAAGCAGCAGAGGAAATCAGTATATTGCTTTATGTCATTCTTCCATAGCCTTTTGCCTTGAACTGGAACACTAAATAATAGTCAAACTATGAGGTTGTTTTACTGCTTTAATTTTTTTTCTGTGTGTTATCTGTATGGGGAGGGGAGTTAAATGCAAAAAGAAAAAAGATATAATGAAGCTCATTACTAGAGTTATAATTTTTCCTTGAAAAAGGAAAATATTTTCACAAAATTTGAAGAGACTTTCAAAATGAAAAATTATTAAAATTATGGCCATACAATTTAGACTATTTTTAGGAGACTGTAATTGATCATTTTACAGAAGATAATTCTACCGCATCTTTGCATTCATTTCGGACCCATTATATTTTCCGTACTTAGTAAATATCCTAAAAATACCACTCAAATCTAGCACTTGGATCATCTATGATTATGAACTGATATTATGAACAATGTATGCTGCTTTTCAAAAAGTAATTTCTAATCACATTTATCTGTCATGCTGATTTTTGTTAATATTATTGATCCAATTTTAGGAAAAGAACAGGTGAAAAGTCTAAAAACAGTATCAAACTGTTTTTCTTTGGTTTAATTTTGTAGATGTATGCATTAGTACTGTGAATAAAAGAGAAGCAACAGTTAAAATTTAAGTGGTAAAAAAAGTATATTCACGATAACAATTGAGAGAAAACTACACATATCAATTCATATTTTAAATATGAGAAACTTCTATTGAATGCTACAAAATAATATCCCAAATTAGACTGATGTATTTGGAAAATGGCCCAATGAAATTTCAGATAAAACCTTATGGAGATTTATATTAAACATGTCTTTAATTATAAACATGTTGGAACATCAAAAATTACAAGGTGTGTTTACTTAAAGAAAACACACAGAAGAAAGAAGAGAACAAGATAACCAATCTGAATAGGTGTCAAAAAGTAAACAGAAAAAAAGACATACATATTTTTCAGTATATATTCATGTACATATTTTCAAATGTTCATGTTTTCAAATACAAACACAAACACACACTCACACACACAATGCACTCACACACAAACACACATTTCAAAATTACATCAACCCAAACGAGAATCACCTGTTGTGAAAAATAACAATCTCAGGAAAAAAAAAAAAAAAGAGAGTTATTGGGACTGAAGATATGACTGCACAAGTGGAGTGAAGTTTAGGGGATAGTGAGTGATATTATTTGGCTGTGCCTTCACCCAAATCTCACCATGAATTGTAATAATCCCCATGTGTCAAGGGCAAGACCACATGGAGATAACTGAAAAATGGGGGCGGTTTCTCCCATGCTGCTATCATGATAGTGAGTGCATTCTCAGGAGATCTGATGGTTTCATAAACGGCTTTTCCTCCTTAGCTTGGCACTTCTTCCTGCTGCCATATAAAGAAGGACATGTTTGCTTCCCCTTCCACCATGATTGTAAGTTTCCTGAGGCCTCCCCAGCCAAGCTGAACTGCGAGTTAATTAAATCTCTTTCCTTCATAAATTACCCAGTCTCCTGCACATCTTTATTAGCAGCATGAGAAAGACTAACACAGTGAGCTAATGTGCTCATCATTTCACAATAGCATCAAAAATGACAGTAAAGAAAAAAGGAATGAGAATCAATTGCAGCAGTACAACAATAAAAGCAAAAAAAGAACCAAATGCAAAAACACTGGGTATTTTAACAATGGAATTCTGATAAAGTTTGTGAGATGATGAATTTAAATTGTATTCCCTTCCCCATACGAATTTATTGTAACATGTAGTTGTGCTGTTTTAATACTATTTAAAGAATACACATTAAGAGGACAGTTAAAAGGTAAGTGCTGCTCTTAATTTTAACTACAATAGAGTGCCCAGGCAAACTTAAAAACAAAGGAAGAGTTAACACTTAAAATTCATACCACATATTGGACATTCCTAGTTGCTAAAGAATCTAATGGAATATGTAGATAGATAGCAAAGTTAAAAAAATAGAGTACAAAAGTTAAGAATGAAGAGAAAAAATAATAAGCTACAAATAACTACACATTCACAAAGAATAACTGCCAGGCATAACAGGTGTGCAAACAGATTTGTGGATCCCATCATCCAGTAAATTAACTTGCTGACCAGGATGTTACTCTCACCAAGAAAATATAACAGTTGAAAATACACACATTACAAGGTATTTTATCATAAAAGAACTAAATTTACATGCAAAATTTCAGATATCCAAGTATAAATAGACAGTTTAGTTTCCTCTAAAGTATCAAATTCTGAACATATGGAATAAGGGGCCACCTCAGAACTAAATGATATTTTCAAAGTAATTAGTGAAAACCGATTTTGTAGCATCTTTATTTACATTACTCTGGCATAATTGTAAGAAACATGTATTTTAAACAAGCTAAGTTTTATTCAAATCAAGGAAACAAATAAAAAGGTATCATTACAAATGGAGAATTTTTCTGCAGTTGAAAGCCAATTCTGTGTCTAATTTAGATACCAAATTGAAATTAACCTTGGTGTATTCCTTCTATACTTTCTTACTAAGTAATTTCATTTATGCATTGAGAAGTATATGTGTTCAATTTTAATCTTTTGATCTGTCCACTCTCTAAATAATTTATTTGTGGGAGGAAAATCAAAAGATAACACTTTGGCTGGGCGTGGTGGCTCACGTCTGTAATTCCAGCACTTTGGGAGGCCGAGGCGGGTGGATCACGAGGTCTGGAGATCCAGACCATCGTGGCTAACACGGTGAAACCCCGTCTCTACTAAAAATACAAAAAAATTAGCCGGGCGTGGTGGCGGGTGCCTGTAGTCCCAGCTACTCGGGAGGCTGAGGCAGGAGAATGGCGTGAACCCGGGAGGCAGAGTTTGCAGTAAGCCAAGAGATTGCGCCACTGCACTCCAGCCTGGGCGACAGAGCGAGATTCCATCCCCCTCAAAAAAAAAAAAAAAAAAAAAAAAAAAGACAACACTTTGATTACTTTTCTTAGGCTAAAAGAGTAGGCCGACATAATTCCTAATCATGAGCAGTTAGTGTTAAATATACTTATTACTGGTAAATTCTTTCATTACAGGGTGAAGCTCCTTATAATTTTCTGTACAGAATTGCCAACAAAAAAGGTCCTAAAATATCTAGTGATAATTTACATTCAATACTGATTGTTTCAGTTATGAATACTAAGAAACAATTTCTTACCAAATTGTCCTGCCTTTAAATTCTTTATCAGATAGTTAACAATACATTTAACAAGTCTCTTGTAATATAAATAATTATTGCCTTCCAATTAGTGTTGATAATATAGCATATATTTTACTTCTTAAAGTATGATAGAATATATGTGATGGTAAATAAAATATATATGTTTTTAATTTATCTTTTTCTCCCGCAGGATCACTGTATTAGAAAAATGTTACCATTGGTTAACATTTTCAGTTGTTATGCATAATTCATATAAGAATCTCAAGAGCAGAAAACTGTGAACTAAGAGTACCTTAGTAAATTCTCAACTAGTAAAGGTGGATGTAAATCTATGTGACTTATATAAACTTTATGTCTCCATATAGCCATCTATAATTAGTTTTAATACCACTTATATTCTAACAATTTTCTGCCCTGGCAAGTGTTTGGAATATTCTGGGAAAAATTAAAATCTGCTTCTCAGTTTAGCAAAGTGCTGCAAAGTCCTCTTTGTATGTTTCATGTCCGATAGAATTGAGCATCTCTAATCTCTTTCTCTGGCTATTTGAAGGAGAAATCAGCCCTGGTGCATCAAGAGAATCTGATTTATTTCACTAAGCATGGACAAGAGAATCACTGATAATCATTTTGTACTTTCACAGTGAATTCAAACGTCTGGAAACACATACACAGAAACATGCATATATGTATGTGTATATAAATGTTTTATATATGTAATTATAATTTATATATATTTATATGTCATATACATCAATAATAATATGTAATATATAGAAGGAATAACGTATCAGTTATATGTGTTATGTATATCGGTGTGTGTATATGTGTTGGGTACATTTAAGGGTGTATTTAAAAATATCTACATAACCTTTGAATAATTTTTTCTAAGTTTTCAATTAAGATGTACACTGCAGTCAGTATGACCAAAATGTTTCTATTTAGATACATGGAGTTATTTTAGTTATTGTTTGTCACTTGGATATAAAATGTTGGGTACACTTAGAAATAAATTCTCAACATAACTCCAATAATCTAGTATTTGGTTTTGAGCTAAAAATATGTCTGCCATTTATTTAAGAGTAGACATTGGCCTTACTCTTTGTCCAATTGAGAAGAATTGTACACATTTTTTTTCTTTGCTTCCATCATCTTTTGTAATTTATGAGCTGATGTACAATAGAAGACTATTTTCAGAGTTGAAGGATTCCACTGAGAAAATAACATATATATGTTTTTACTAAGGAGGTATTCTCTACAAAAATGTAATCTGTAGATAACTGAAAAAGATAAAATCTATATTGATATTTTGATGCCAAAACATCACACTGATGAGTACTTTTTATGACCAAGTATAACAGATACAGCTGACCCTTTCTGAAATAAGTATTTTTCTCTTCTTTTTTGGCTCACAAATAGACTACCATGTTCACCTCCTTTGCATTTGGGGATGAACTTATGATGGCTGGCCTGCCCATTACATTTTCTAAGGGATCTCTCATTGTTTTTCCCCTTCAGCAGACTAGATAGTGATATGCAGTGTGAACGAAGCCTTATAATGGTAGAGCTTTGAGCACCCTGGATCCCTAAATGCCTAGAGTAGAATAAACACTCTCAACCATTGACCTAAGCCATGTTGGGATGCCCAAGAACTAAACAAACAAACATATAAACTTGCATTATATCCAGCTTAGAATGTTGGTGCTTATTTCTTATACTACATGAAGAAACTCAGTAGGATGATCTTTCCCTCACCAAAAAAAAGGGAGAAGCCAAAAGATGCTAGTTAATATCCTTAGGACTTAAGAATTGCCATCAATGTCATTACGAACTGCCATCAAGGTTACTGTATGAACTGTAAATGACCTGTGGCCAGGGGCCAGGTGTTCATACCCTCAGTACCTAACACATGCCAGGAACTTGATAGGCACTAAGCAATATTGGTTGAAAGAATAAATATAAAAGAAGACATGTAAAAGAGAAGAAGGCAGGTAAAGTAGTCTCTATACCATATCAAGAGCCTGTTAGTGTCAGCCTGGGAAGCCCCAGGTAACTGACACTCATCCTTTCATCTCTATATCCTGGAATATCCTTGAACCAGTTTGTGTAAGTTTGGAAAGTCTGGGAGTAACAAACGAGACATGAGAACATGTGTGATGTTCTGTGTTGCATTGCATTCCATGGTTCTATCTTATGAAGAATGTTTGGACTTCCAGAACAGTGTGAAGTGGCATCCCTTCATCAGGTCATTAGTGACAGTGGCCTTGAAGAAATTTGCTGACCATTCTGCTATGTATCCTCACTGCCATACCTTCTTCTGCACCATTAAATAATTTACTCTTGATTGATTAACTCAACAATGTCTGCATCTGGTCTTTCTGCTATTCTGAAACAATGGTAAACATTTTTAAAAATATAGTAGTCACGAAGGAGAAACAAAGAAAGATATTTTTAAAATGGAAAAAGACAAGAAAAAGAAGGATGAAGGGAGGGAAGAGTGAATGAAGAAGAAAAGTAGAAAAAAAATTGAAGATGAAAAAGGAGACAGAGAGCCCTGAAAGCAGTACATTTTTTTCCTGGGCTTAATATTCACACATCTTTATTACCTTGCATGTGTGTAATTGTAGGTGAGTGTGTATAAAACTAACTATTAAATATCTTTATTTAAAAATATTATTTAAGATAGCATTAAATATAAACTCAGAAGTTATATTAATACATATTTAGTTACGGGAATTTTAAAAAATGCAAATAAGGTATACCAATATTAAAATAGTTTTTAAATACATGTTATAAACATGGATGTAATTATACTGTATTTAACATTTGTATTTATTTTCCCACCTGTTCAGTCTTTTCCATGTGTAGTTCCAAGAAAACTCATTTTGTGACTTCTGCTTATAACATTCTACCTATCATTTATTTAATAATATTAAATTTTTAAATAATTTAGATTTTTTCTAATGTTCTGTTATTATAAATACAGGTGGTTTAAACATAGATTTTCCATATTGAGGGCTATGTCTTGGAGATAGATTTCCAGAAGGGGAGGGGGCAAGCAAAATGATTTTCACTCATGCATCCCTTAATGACAGGAATGTGTTTTGAGAAATACATCCTTCAGTGATTTCATTGGTGTGTGAACATCACAGATTGTGCTTACACAAACCTAGAGGGGATAGCATATTACACACCTAGGCTGTACGATATAGCCCAATGCTCCTAGTCTACAAACTTGCACAGCATGTACAGGTGAACAACTATAATACAATGGTAAATATTTATGTATCTGGACATTTTAAAAGGTAGAGTAAAAATACAATATAAAAGACAAGAAATGATGCATCTGTATAGGATGACATAAAGGAAACTTGTGGGACTGAAAGTTGCTCTGAGTGAGTCAATGAGTGAGTGATGAGTAAATGTGAAGACCTATCACAGTACTCTACACCACTGTAGTCTTTACAAACACTGTATACTTAGGCTACACTAAATTTAAATATTTTCTTTCTTTAACAATAAATTAATTTTGGCTTACTATAAGTTTTTGCATTATCAGCTGTTTAATTCTTTTAAAATGTTCGTGTGTTTTAAATAACAATTGGCTTAAAACACAATCACATTTTATAGCCATATAAAATATTTTATTTCTTTATCTCTTTATTCTACAAGCTGTTTTCTATTTTTCATTTGCTTTTACTTTTTAAACATTTTTCTTAAGAACTAAGACACTGACATGCACATCAGGCCTAGGTCACGATCATCAATATCACTGTTTTCCACCTGCACATCTTGTCCCATTAAAAGGTCTTCAGGTGTAATAACACATTAAAAGGTCTTCAGGTGCAATAACACACATAGAACTGTCATATCCTATGATAACAACACTTTCTCCTGGAATATCTCCTGAAGGACCGAAGGCCCTGCCTGAGGATGTTTAACTCAAATATATATATATATATGTGTGTGTGTGTGTGTGTATACATATATACACACACATTATATATATCTACACATACACACATAAATATACACACATTATATAAACACCATATATAAAATAATAAAAACTATACTGCAGTAAATACATAACCCAATAACATACTCATTTATTATCATTATCAAGCATTATGTAGTGTACATAATCATATGTGCCATATGCTAGGCTTTTATATGACTGGGAGTGCAGGAGGTTTGTTTATACCAGCATCACCACAAACGTGAGTAATGCATTGTGCTATGATGTTACAATGGCTATGATGTTACTAGGTGATAGGTATTTTTCAACTACATTATAATCCTTTCATTTTTTGAGACGGAGTCTCATTCTGTCGCCCAGGCTGGAGTGCAGTGGTGTGATCTCGGCTCACTACAACCTCCGCCTCCTGGGTTCATGGATTCTTCTGCCTCAGTCTCCGGCGTAGCTGGGACTACAGGTGCACATCACCACGCCTGGCTAATTTTTTTTTTGTATTCTTAGTAGAGACGGGGTTTCACTATGTTGCCAGACTGGTCTCAAACTCCTGACCTTGTGATCCACCCGCCTCAGCCTCCCAAAGTGCTGGGATTACAGGCGTAAGCAAATGCGCCCAGCCAACTACATTATAATCTCACGAGACCACCATAATATGAGAGGTTTGTTATTGACCTAAACTTCACTATCTGACACATAACTGTATATATGTTATTGGTCAATATCAGTTGTGAAATTGTCATGCCACTGGCAACGATGGAGTGTGCCCACTTCAGCACAATGTCATCAGCACTGGATTTTGTTTCACATTTAAAATTAGAAAGATAATCTCTTATCTTCATCATGAATATAATTATTGTAATTTCACATAAGCCTGGAATTTATAGTGATTACATTACTCATGATTATATTATTTTGTCTGTTGCCTGTCGTGTTTCATGATTCTTTTAATATTAATGTTTTGATATATACCATATACAATAATATCATTTTGTAGTCCGGATTGCAGCTCAAAAGGCTTTTCAAGTTTTTATTATGGTCATGTAATAAAATAATTGACCCTTAATCTAGATTTCAGTAATTATTGCAATAACCTTCTTTAGCTTTTGCTTTTTTACTTCTAAGTTTGTATTTTTTAAACCAAACAATTTTTTCTCTGCAAGGTTTTTAAATAAAATTCGGAAGCTTTTGTTAACCTTCTCTTCTGTAGATATTATAAATATTCTGTTGTCATTCCTTTTGATATGTTATGATCTTTTTATAATTGATTCTCAGTACATTATTTTGTTTAAAGAAATACAATTTTAATTGATTTCCCCAAGATTGCCATAATTTAGTATAATGTCTCTTCTTTAACCTTGAATGGGAAGTCTTCTCCACTGTTTGATAAGTGCTTTTATGTAAATTATTTATGGAATATTCTTTTATCTCTATTTCTCTCTCATATTTTGCATGAGTATCAAATTTTGGGTTTTAAAGATGGAAAAATATATTTGCTAATCAGATTTACTATTTACATTTAATAAATTAAATTGAAGAGATAATATGAACCACTGATTATTTCATAATTTAGAGAATAAATGTCAAAAAGCAAAAAAAAATTACAAAATCCATTTCCTTTAAGAATATTTGACATATTTAGACTCAGCATAAAATTTTACATTGCATTCGTATTTTATTTTTCAGAAATAAGGAGGCTGGGCGTGGTGGCTCACGCCTTTAATCCTAGCACTTCGGTAGGCTGAGGCAAGCAGATCACTTGAGATCAGGAGTATGAAACCAGCCTGGCCAACAAGTTGAAACCCTGTCTCTACTAAAAATACAAACAAGTTGGCTGAGCATGGTGGTGGGTGCTTGTAATCCCAGCTACTCAGGAGACTGAGGCAACAGGATCTCTTGAACCTGGGAGGCAGAGGTTGTAGTGAGCCGAGATTGCAACACTGCACTGCAGTCTGGGCAAGACTCAGTCTCAAAAACTAACTAAAAAAAAAAAAAAATCTTAAGGCGATTCTGTGGAATACATAAGTCTCAGAGAATATTATTTAAAGTATTCATAATGCATAATTCATTTATGATCCAATGTCTCATCTAATTCACCAAGGCAGGAAAGACGTTATTGAGTTTGCTATCCTTTCTCTTGAGACTCATTGACCTGATAGCCTGACAAAACAACTCAGTGTATTTTCTTCATATTTGATTTTTAAATGTATTTTCTTATTTCTAGTTTAAAATTGATCCATAATCATTGCTAACAAGAGATCTGACAAGAAAAACAAAAACTGAAATATGAACATCAAGCCTCAATAAGCAGAGCCCACAAATACAGGCTAATGTCTATGCAACCATTCATTCACTGAAATCACACAGTTCCTTACACACAATCATAATTTTATAGTATTTCCATTTATGAAGGTTTAAAACAATTCTTAAGCAGTTTTTGTTCCTATCCAACTTTTCACTTCAAGGTATTAAAACTACAATGATGTTGGAAGGTGATAATAGTGATATGAAATATGTATTATTCTGTTCTCACACTGCTATAAAGAACTGCCCGAGCCTGGATAATCAATATGGTTTGGCTGTGTCCCCACCAAAATCTCATCTTGAACTGCAGTAACTGAATTCCCATAATCCCCACTTGCCATGGGAGGGATCTGGTGGGAGGTAATAGAATCATGGGGATAGTTACACTTATGATGCTGTTCTAGTGATAGTGAGTGAGTTCTCTTAAGATCTGATGGTTGTATAAAGGTCTTTTCCCCCTTTTGCTCAGCTCTCATTCTACTCTCTCCTGCTTTCATGTGAAGAAGGACATGTTTGCTTCTCCTTCAGCCATGATTGTAAGTTTCCTGAGGCCTCCCTAGCCATGCTGAACTGTGAGTCAATTAAACTTCTTTCCTTTATAAATTACCCAGTCTTGGGTATGTCTTTATTAGCAGCACGAGAATGGGCAAATAAAGCAATTTACAAAGAAATGAGATTTAATTGACTCACAGTTCTGCATGGCTAGGGATGCCTCAAGAAACTTAACAATCATGATGGAGGGAGAAACAGGCATCTTCTTCACAAAGTGGCCAGATCAAAAGAGAGAAAAGAGCAAAGGGGGAAGAGTTCCTTTTAAAACCATCAGATCTCCTGGGAACTAACTCAGTATCAAGACACTAGCATAGGGGAAAGTGCCCCCATGATCCGATCACCTCCTACCAGGTCCTGCTCTCAACATGTGAGGATTGCCTGGGAATTACAATTTGAGATGGGATTTGAGTGAGGACACAGCCAAACCATATCAAAAGACAAAGACAAAAACACAGATTTTGTAAATGTTTATGAAGTCTATCATTTGATTTAAAAATTTGAAAACTAGAACATGATATAAAAAAGAGGACATATCAGATATATGTTGTTTCACAATATAATAGATTCAGTTACATGAGTTGTTAATGACTGCACAACTTTGGTTTGTCATGCAGACAAGTTGAAAAGAACTTGATGGTCAGGTGCAGTGGCTCATTCCTGTAATCCCAGCATTATGAGAGGCCAAGGTGGAAGGATCCCTTGAGCCCAGGATTTCAAGACCAGCCTGAGCAACATAGTGAGACCCTGTCTCTACAGGAAAAAAAAAAGAAAAAGAAATTATATGGGTGTGGTGGCATCTGCCTGTAGTCCCAGTTACTTGAGGTGGGAGGACTGTTTGATCGTGAGATAGTCTCAGCTTCTCAAGAGGCTGAGATAGGAGGATTTCTTGAGCCTGGGAGGTTGAGGCAGCAGTGAGTGGGATTTTGCACTGCAGCCTGGATGGCAGGGCAAGGCCCTGTCCAAAAAAAAAAAGAGAAGAAGAAGAAGAAGAAGAAGAAGAAGAAGAAGAAGAAGAAGAAGAAGAAGAAGAAGAAGAAGAAGAAGAAGAAGAAGAAGAAGAGGAAGAAGAAGAAGAAGAAGAAAGGAGAAGGAGAAGGAGAAGGAGAAGGAGAAGGAGAAGGAGGAAGGAAAGGGGAGAGAGAAAGAGAGAGAACCTTGAATGCTTGAATGTAAATTTTGAGGTATAATATGGAACTGTGTATCTAAACCCGAAAAAATTTTACATATTTTGGCTAATTCTGTTATAGAAATTAAACTAAGAAAAAATCAGAAATACAAAACAATTTGAACAAAATGACCATAGCAATGTTGGCAGTAGCAATAGAAATAAACTAAAGAGCCAAACATAATAATTTAGATGAATAAATTCTGATATGACCATTAAAGATATAAGGGATTTAAATAGCATTATATTTAAATACTTAAGTTTATTAAAACATTCAATGATGTATTAGTAGGTGCAAAATTTATTCAAAATCCACATATATGCAATATGTACCATAAAATGATTGTACTTATACAGCACATTTGCTTAAAACAATATTTATCTAAGTTTTTGTGGAGATTATCTATGAGTGGGGGGATTTTAGGATATCTTTATTTTGTAGTTTGTATGTTTTCTACACCAGCGTTTTAAACAATAGATCTATCTCACTCTATGAAGAATAAAATAAAAATGAACAATTCAAACTTAACAATGCTATAAGCTAGTTTATGAAAACACAAGTTTCAAACCTCTGGAAATTCATAATAAACAGTAAGTCTTATGTGTATATAAGTGAATAAATGTAGCCACATATGTAAGAATATAATGGGACCTACACAGAGTGGATTTTCTCAACAATTCTGACAAATAAGAAAAACTCTAAATCTGAACTTTGCTGTATTCAATGTTTTAAATGGCTTGATGACTTTACATAAACTATATCTGACTTTACGATATGTTGAAAATATGGAAACATACTCTCCTGATAGAAAATCACAAGCAGATAACTATAATTTGTAGATTTAATAAATAGTATCATATGTTAGCAAAATATCTATTAAAGTTGAATCAGTGTGCTAGAATTACCGGGGTGATTTCTTAGATTTTTTTTATTCTGATAATTAGTAGAGAAAAGTACAAAAACTGTACAGTATGTCAACAGTTTCACTGTCCTGAAGGCTACATTTCTCCATAAGGTTACATTTAAGGAAGAAGGAGGAAGAGAAAGGCAGGTAGAAAGAGAGGGGCAAGTAGAAAGAGACAGGTGTGAGGTTCTTGTGGGGACAAAAGTGCAACTGGACAGAGGACAGCATTTCCTAGTATATTGTCCCGCCATGTCAATAAACAGCTACCTCTCCCTGAGTGACACTTATATGACAGAGAAGGTGTGCATGCAGTACAACAGAACACACAATTTTCTTTTCTTTTTCTACAATGACAACAACCTCTAGTAAATATGAATAGATGGTATGTGGCTTTCATAAAAAAAAGAAAAAGGCTTTCAGGAGAGAAAACGAATTAATTTTGTTGTGTGAGTTTGAACTTCGTACTACACATACTAATTTGATTTATATACAAAAAGACAATTTGTTTAAAAGAATGAAAGAAAGGAAACAAAGTCATTTGCAAAACCTGGTATATCAGTGGAGGTTATTGGTCATTAAAACATACTATATGCTTATTTCTGGACAGCTGTTGTGTTCAGATTATTTAATTCAATTATGATGAGATTAAAAATAATATATCCAATAATGCTCTTGCTCAGAGAGAAAAACATGTCACAATTTCATGGATATTAGTTAGGCTTCTAATCTTTAATCACTAAAAGTATGAAGGCCTGAGAGAAGATTAAGAGCTCATAAATCTGTATAAGAAAGAGAAAGGTTTATCACTCTTTAATGTTACATCAGCTAATACACATAATTCTATATTCCAATTGGATGTTATAGATTGGTTATTTTCTTCTATATACAGTACTTGAAGCATGGAGATGATATATTTAGCAAATCACCATATCAATCACATGGTATAAATAAAGTAGCAAAATTGCTAAATCATTAAAAGAAAAAAAAAACAATTCTTCTTAATAAAGGGATTCTAGATGTAGAAAATTTTACTGATGGAAAGCAGCTCAAAGCCTGTTTTATCTGGAGCAGATTTTCTTTCCAATAGTAAACTACTAGTTATTATTTTCAAGAGTTATATGTGCCTGCTTATTCACCTACAGTAAATAACGAAGAAATAAAGTATTTCGCTTAATTAACAATACTGATGAGCTATTTTAAAGTCATTTAAGAGTATTGTCATATTTTGAGAGTTTATTTTAAAAGAAAACATAATAAAAGATGGTTACATAAACAAAAATTACAGTTAGATTGAATATACACTATTGTTAATATCAAATATTAGTGAAAAAATGTAGGAATACCAAACCAATTAATTAAAATTTATGGCACATACATATAATATATTTGCAATAAGACCAGGTCTAGGTGACATAAAAAAGAAAATAATAATGTCATATTTATTCTGAAGCAGTATGCACTACACTTAGGTTTAAAAGAAAGGTAAAAAAAAAAAAAACTATAATAAAGGAAAGTGAGAATGAATGCTATAAAAGCTATTGTAACCTAAATAGGAGAGATTAACGATATTGATATGATAGTTACTTGATACAGAAATTTGCATCTAAAGGATACATTAATTACAAAAATGAAAAAATAGAAACAGATTAGAGGAGAAATATTCAGTATTATTTTAGACTTTTGACCTTAAAGAAATCATGGTGATGCCAATGTTATAATTAGAAAAATACAGAAGATTAATTCAACTGTTAAGAATAGAAATCATGATGAAACCTGTTTTACTGGGTGAATTCTGTGTGCTTGACACTGTGTTCTCTTCTAGAATCATGAAATTTTCATTCTTTTGGTTTGGGTTGTACATATTGTACAGATAGAAAATTATATAACTTGCCTGTGGTGATATAAACTTTAATTTACCAAGCTTCAAAACAATTTGTGACTGATTCTCACATTCATACTTATATAAAATCATGTTGGTCTCAGAAAAATAAAAGACGGCATAGCACCTATTTTCATCTACATCATAAGGAACATTGATACTCTTTGATCACAAAAGAAGGTGTCCTAAAAAGTTGACAAATTAACACCTTATTAGAGTAATATAAACATTTAAAAATCCAAGAATGTTTTATATTCAATAAGTTTGAGGAATAGAACAGCATAAGACAGTGGAGATGGTCTGCTGATGGGTGGAAATAAAAGACCAGATTGGAGGTTAAAGGACAGAGGTAGATACATGGAGTAATAAAATTACATGAGTGATAACCATGAAAGTTGATGAGCTGAACAGGGGAGTGAGAAACAAATGTCAGTAAAGAACCATTAAGAAGCACCTACAGCTCCAAGGCAGCAAGAATAAAAAAGGCTCAGAATGAAATAGACAGAAAGAAGCAAATTCATCAATGAATAAATTATAATAAATTATAGTATTAATGTATATTATAAATAAATATCACAAGACTACAAACATAAATAATAAGTATTTTTCCTAAAAACCACTGATATTGTCACGGTACAGTCATCTTCATATTTATAATTTGTTAATAATAAATGTTATGCATTTCCATATTTAAAATTAAATTTAGCAATAAGAGAGAATATCCTTCTGCTCAATATATATTTAAGCATTTTACACTTTTGCAGAAATATTTTTTCATTTAAGATCACAAGTGAAAAATCAAAATTTTAAAATATAATTAGGTAAATTGGTATATGGTATATTAGATAGGAAACTCCCTAAATTGTTACCTTAAGGTTTTGAAACTATTACTGTATTACATTTTCTTTTAAAAGGGTATGTGGTGTTGTGGGTAAACTGATGGCAACTATAAAAGACCTAAATGAAATGAATAAATATATAAATGCTAAGTTCATGAGACTCTTGGGAATACAGTTCACAATTTTTTTGAAAATCCTTATCAAGAAAATAGTTTTTAATACATTTATTTATACTGTAAAATATTTAATCTTTGAGATTAAATAATATTCTAAATATTAAATATATATAAATATATGTGTTAAAATAATCGAGAAAATAGAAAAAATTAGAATTTTAGTGAAGACTAACTTGTTGACATATATAAATAATACAGAAAACTTTTTAAAAACAGATAGAGAAGAATATTTCCATTAGAGGTGAGTGATACTATTTTATAAGAAAACAAAATATATTATTAAAGTTTGTGCAGCAATCCCATTATTTCTTCTCTAGCCTCTGGAGAATAAGTCTTTCTTATTTTTAGATTTTTTTCTAAAAGAAATATATTTTTAACATGATGTCTTAAAAATAGCCCATTTAAAAGCAAATTAACCCATTCTACCCCCAATTAAAGCAAAGCATGCTTATTGATGGAATGCTAGTCTACTAGACAAAAATAAAATTCTGAATACTCAGAATATATAATAGAACTGGTATCCGGTTTGCTTGTTCTAAGTAAATGTCATACAAATAACATTTTCTAGTATAAAATAACAATTAAAATAGAATTTTCAAAAGTGACTTGCAACTTCATTTGTTCAAGAGCTAGTGTATAGGGATGAATTCACACACATCACTTATAAACCTAATCAGCAAAAAAACTTCAATGCCCCCAGAAAGGTTTTGTAAGAAGCAAAGTTTAAAATATATTACTAGAGCTTCACATATTAATTTGATTTATATATAAAAAGATAATTTGCTTAAAAGAATGAAAGAAAGGCAACAGAAAGATCATTTGTGAAACTTAATACATCAGTGGAGGTTATCGGTCATAAAAACATACTATGAAACATACTATAAAACATACCGTGAAACATACTAATGAAAGCCAAATACCACATGTTCTCACTTATCAGTGGGAGCTAAATGATGAGAAAATATGGACACAGAGGAGAACAACACACACTGGGGCCCTTCAGAACGTGGAGGGTGGGAGGAGGGAGACACGATCAAGAATAACAATTAATGGGTACTAGGCTTAACACCTGGGTGATGAAATAATTGGTACAACAAATCTCCATGACACAAGTTTACCTATGTAACAAACCTGAACTTGAACCTCTGAAATTAAACGTTAAAAAAATTTAAAAAAAGAGAGAGAAAGAAATGTGAATCGAGGTGATTTGCCAAATGGTGCAACAATTTAGCTTCACCATCAGAGTCTCCATTATACCAGTAAGAACTACATATAAAGGGAAACCTATTCAAGTTTTAAAAATACAAATGTGCTTTCTGAGGTCTAAACTACCATTATTTGGCAGTTAATAACTATATTTGTACTAGGTAAACAAGGATGATACAAAGAAAATGCGATATTCTTCCTTTGGTGGTGGCATTATCTGTAAATGGCATTTCAAGCCTGATTCATGTTTTAAATATGATGAACAAAATGAATGAGCTTGTTTATTTTTAGCACAGCCTTTGTTTTTCTCATTTATATATTATCCTCACAAGTTGCAAAGCAAAATTTGTTTCCTTAGCATCTTGAAACAAATATACTTAGTATATTGTATTTATATTGCATCTTACCATTCTACTTGCAAAACTATTAAAGTAAATCAAGAAAATGTTCACTAAATGTCAAAATTACTAAGTCTATAAATTCAGAAAGCTTTTCAATTTTCTATCATTGAAAGTCTGCATCCAAAGGGTAAAAGTTGTTTTCAAACAGTTAGAAAAACTAAGGCGGTGCATGATCAATAAAGCAAAAGTGGCAAATTAAAACAACTGATGACTCCATTTTAAGAGTATGAATGTTCACTACAGTATTCTTTCAAATTTTACTGCAGTTTTGAAGATTAAAAATACAGTTTGGGGAATAATACAATGAGATACCACTACATACCTGCCAGAATGACTAAAATGAACAAGACAGACAATAACAAGAATATATCTCATAATGATGTAGGAGCATAAATTAGTAGAACCATTTTGGAATATGATTTGTCTTTATCTATTAAAGCTGAATATACACATACCTTATAATGTAACAATTCTACTTACAATATATACCCAGTAAAAAGGCACACATATTTTCTCCAAAAGCCAAATACAAGAATGTTCATAGTTACATTATTTGTAAAAGTTTTTAATAGAAATAGTAAATAGAATAGTAGTAAATATTAAATACAATAGTAAATAAACCAGAAATTATCCATTCTACTACTGAAGGGCTTTTGTGCCATTTCTATTATTATTTCAAATAATAGTCAATAATATTAATTACTAATATTACAGTTAATAGTTAATAATAGAAATGGCACAAAAGCCTTTCAGCAGTAGAACAAATAACTTATAGTATATTTATACAATGGAATGATCTACAGGAATGAAAATGCTTAATCACCTGATTCATTCCACATAATGGATGCTTTTTACAAAAGTAATGTTAAAAAGCCAATAGAATCGCCATACTGTTTTCCATAATGGTTGAACTAGTTTACAATCCCACCAACATTGTAAAAGTGTTCCTATTTCTCCACATCCTCTCCAGCACCTGTTGTTTCCTGACTTTTTAATGATCGCCATTCTAACTGGTGTGAGATGGTATCTCATTGTGGTTTTGATTTGCATTTCTCTGATGGCCAGTGATGATGAGCGTTTTTTCATATGTCTGTTGGCTGTATGAATGTCTTCTTTTGAGAAATGTCTATTCATATCCTTTGCCCACTTTTTGATGGGGTTGTTTGTTTTTTTCTTGTAAATTTGTTTGAGTTCTTTGTAGGTTCTGGATATTGGCGATTCCTCAAGGATCTAGAACTAGATGTACCATATGACACAGCCATCCCATTACTGGGTATATACCCAAAGGATTATAAATTATGCTGCTATAAAGACACATGCACACGTATGTTTATTGCAGCACTATTCACAATAGCAAAGACTTGGAATCAACCCAAATGTCCATCAGTGACAGATTGGATTAAGAAAATGTGGCACATATACACCATGGAATACTATGCAGCCATAAAAAAGGATGAGTTTGTGTCCTTTGTAGGGACATGGATGCAGCTGGAATCCATCATTCTTAGCAAACTATCACAAGAACAGAAAACCAAACACCGCATGTTCTCACTCATAGGTGGGAACTGAACAATGAGATCACTTGGACTCAGGAAGGGGAACATCACACACTGGGGCCTATCATGGGGAGGGGGGAGGGGGGAGGGATTGCATTGGGAGTTATACCTGATGTAAATGACGAGTTGATGGGTGCAGCACACCAACAAGGCACAAGTATACATATGTAACAAACCTGCACGTTATGCACATGTACCCTACAACTTACAGTATAATAATAATAAATAAATTTAAATAAATAAATAAATAATAAAAATAAAAAGCCAATAGAAAAATACTGTGGAAATATTTTTCAATGGAAAAATACTGTATAATTTGGTTTATTTTAAATACACAGGCAAATGCCACGTATACTGTTAGAAGTGAGGATAAAGAGGTTATATCTGGGGAAGAGAACAGGACTGTAAAAGTCCAAAAGGTAGGCTTCAGGAATGCAGGTGATATTCCATTTTATATGAGTGATGGTTACCTATGTATGGTATTCACTTGAGCCCTATTATCTATGTGTGATGTACTTCAAATTTATTTTCTGAGATATAGTATGGGCTGTGTGGCAGGAAATATCTTAAACCCTGGAAATCCAAAGGTAAGTGAATGCTCAATATCCTGGGTTAAGGAAGGTTTACTTTTTACTTGGAGGTGAGAAAAAAGGAAAGGAATAAGCTAATAAACAGTATTGAAGAACACGAAAAATTGGCTAGTGTGATACAGAACTACTTTAGGGAAAAGGGTTTGGTTTTTAATAGGATGAGAAGAGCATGAAGGACAAGAAGGTTGCGGTAAAAAATATGAGAGAAGGACATTCAGACTAAAGGAATAAGCAAGTTCAACTGCTTAGCATATTTAAGGAGGGGATAAAACTGTCACTTAATGAGCATAGATAGTGATCAAGTTGGAGAGGGAGGCTAGATGAGAACATAAGAAGTTTTTGAGGTGATGGCAAGAATTCAATCTCTTGTTTTTCATATTGGGATCCTTGGAAGAGTTTTGAAAGAGAGGAACAACATCTATTGATTTATACTTATAGGAAGTATTTGCTGATTGTCATATGAATATACGAATGATTTGAGAAGGGTATTTGCTGATGCAAGTCAAATGAAAGAAATCATTATAGAAGAGATCAGGATTTGAACCGGTAGGGTGGTAGCAGAGATACACGTAGTGAACATATTTTAAAAATATTTTAGGGTTAGAACATATAGGACCTGACAGTGATAGGAGGGATAAGAGTGACAAAGGTGTAAAGGATCTCTGTCAGTTTTCAGCTGGTACAAATGGGATCATTTACTCAGATGTCAGAAACATGTTAAATCTGAGCAGAGTAAATCGGTGGTGGTGTCCCCAGATGTGTTTTAAAGATGGAAGTTTCCACCAATTTGGGAGGTCGAAGGGGGCAAATCACTTGAGTTCAGGAGTTTGAGACTACCCTGGCCAACGTGGTGAAACCGTGTCTCTACTAAAATACAAATATCAGCAAGGCATGGTCATGTACAGCTGTAATCCCAGCTACTAGGGAGGCTGAGGCAGGGGAATCACTTGAATCCAGGAGGCAGAGGTTGCACTCCAGCCTGCGCAACAGAATAAGATCTTGTCTCCAAAAAAAAAAAAGATGGAAGTTTCCAGAGCACACTTACGGGAAGGATCATTAGAGAGTGATACTTTGATGATGTAGCCAATTAAAGAGAGAAGTCAGGGAGGGTATGGGGGCAGAATCCTGAGAAGGAGGTGCAGATACAGCATGTGTTGTCCTTCACTATAATTTGAATAGAGGCAAGAGATTGGAATATTGGTACTAGTTCATATAGATTGGTAGAAGTGAGCTTGTCACTATCCCATCGATTTAGAAAATTCTTTTCTGAAATGTGACGTGAGCCCATCAGCTGGGATCCAGGGTGCAGTGAGTGTGGGTGCTGGTCGGTGAAGAGGCATTATGGATAGAAGAGGAAAGCTGGGCATGCTCCATTCTGACCTGGCTACTTTTAAGTAAGTGTATCCCGTAGAGCCGTCTAGGAATTTCTATGACTTAAATTTACTCTTCTACAAAATGAAGTTAATGATATCTACCTACACTCCAGTGCAGTAGGCCAAGAAGGATATGTCATATAAAAAAATGATTACTACATGTTGAGGTTCCAGAAAATACTGGCAGTTAATCTGGTTGACTATGCATGCACAAGTAAATTATAAATGATACATTATATAAATATAACATTAACTAAATGAGATATAAAATCTGAGTTCAAAATATACATTTTTCTTAAATAATTTCTATGATTTTTTCAGCATACCATGTCTCCACATTGTACTTAATAAAAATTCTGTTAAATTTTTATATTTTTGTACATTGACATTCATTTTGCCAAAATAATACACTTTTATATGTCATAAAACTGTAATTTTCTTATGTAGTGATTTTTAAATAAAATTCAATATGTTGGGAAAAATTGAGTGGTTCTAGATGAAAAATAAGTATGAAGAAAAAGTAAATGATGAGGTCTGTAGGAGGATTGTGTACTATAAAAATATCTGAGTGAATGTATTTTCAATGAAAGGCAAGGTCTAGGTTGAGCATTTAGAGCAGAAAGTTCAATAACAAACACAATTTGATCTGAAGCAACTGTTATTTTAAATATTTTATGTCTCTTAGGTAATAAAATTTTTACAAATAATATTTTTTTTGCAGTTGGTAATAAATTAGAGATATAAACACATATTAGCTAAGGACAAACTATTATTGTAGAGTTTATCGATTAGAACAATCTGGCTTTTCCATTTAGTTAATGCATTACTTTTTCATTTTAAATGTTTGGCATTCCTTTTAGTAAAAGAATGGGTATCATTTCTAGGATGCTGACAAAGTGTCCTAGTTTACTTCTTTCTGAAAGCACAATTTTACACTTGGAAGAGTCAGCACATCCAGGATGCTAATACCAAATTTAAGTGTTAAAAATACCTTTTTGCATACACATTAAATCCTCTTTAGCACCGGACTGAAAATGGAGTGAGATGCTTTCCCAGAGAAACAAGCTATTCCTAACGGTTACATATTTCTAGAGTCACAGTCACATAAGAACTGCGTCTGAAGTTGGCGAGAGCACCTCATCTGAAACGGTGATTCATACTTAGCAAATTTCGACCCAGTGAAGTTCATATTCTATTGATTCTTATTGTGTCATACTTCTTTTCCCTTTTATTACCTGAGTGAGTGTTAAATGGCTCAAATTAAAGAATTCTTAATTAAACTTCCATAAATTCTGTTTAAAAACTCTGAAAAAAAAACTAATTTAAATTTTACTTTACATAATACATTAAAAAGATCCAGGGGAAAAAAAAAAAAAAAAAAAAAAAAGGTCTTTAGATATCACAGACAAAGCAAATGCAAAAAGCTCACCGATTCTGGCAATCTACATAATTACAGAAAAAAAAGAGATTGAGGGGAAGAATACATTTTATCTACACACACACACACACACACATACACACACATTTGTTGTTTCAGTATAGAGTGGACACAGTAGTCAACTAATAGCTATAACCTTTCAACGGTCTCAAAGAATCGCCAGTTGAAGATTGTCAGCTGCAGTATTTCAGGGAAAGAATTTGGACTTAGTCTTACTAAGGGGTTTCAGAAGATCAGATGACTCTATTACTCAGGCATATTCTTTAGTAGTATAAGGTAGATGGTCTTTGAAAAAAGAGGATTAATGAGGACTGGAGGGGATTGGGAGGATTAGAAAGATTGGTAGAATCCAGAGTGACAGAGGAAAGAAATAAGACTGTTAGAAATATAATGATATAGAGTCGAAAATAGGAAAACAAAAGAATACCTACAAATTTCAAAGGATAAGACTAACTTATGGCAACATGACAGGATATAAAGAAAGAAACAGTGATGAAAATGAGTTATGAGGCAAAAATAAAGACAAGAACACATCAGATTGATACACTGTTTTGTAGAGATTTTAAATATCTAATATTAAGTAAGGATTAAGTAGAATAGTATGGGTTAAATAACACTTGATTTTTAAAAAGCTGAATAAAATTAATGTCTGCATGTTTACATATATATTTTTTTTTCAGGTTTATGGAAAAAGGTGTAAATGGATAAACAAGGTATTAATTTGTGGATATACAGTTTGTAGACATTTCAGCTCCGTGGGGATTGAAGAAAGGGAAATAAAATATAATTTGACTTGTGACAATAAACACCTGTCACTTAAGAAATTAAAAGAACAAAAACAATAATTCAGAAAAGTGAAACAAGTAAGAGAAAAATAAAATGGCACTTCCTTGTGTGTCAGAAATGAACACATAATTGGGAGTTGGTTCTGCTTCTGAGTACCCAGCCAGGTTCTTTGGAAGCAGATCAGATGCTGACGTAATCTCGGCAAACTGGTGCTTTCACAGGCTTTGCACTTAGCTGAAGTTATTCCCCAAAGCTTTGGCTCATTTGCACGTTTTTTATTACCTAGAATTCAATTATTTGAATGAGGCACTCTGATAAAGAATACGGAAACTCAGATGGACAATTTGCGTCAGTATTTCCAAGATGACCAATCAGACAGATTAAAGAAGACTGGTATATGTCAGTCCATTTGCACACTCCATCATGTCAAGGATTGTTTCATGGGCAGGCAGGCAATTCATATGACTGCTTTTAGAATCCTCTGCTAAAGAGGGCTTTTATAACCAGGTATAAGCAAACAATATCCATGAGACATTTTAAATAAAGAAATAAAATTGCTACCAGACAGATTTAATTAGATAATTTGCCTTAACCCATTCCTTTATTTTTTTATACCCTTGAAATTTGTTTGACATTTTTCTCTTAATATTTTCATACGTGTTATGATTTAAACACGAGATAATGCCATTCAAGCTGGGAGGATAAGTTTTTCCCTATTTAGCAGTTTTGAAAAGGTTAAGCAGCATCCTAGTCACTTAGTTAAAAATTAGTTTGATCAGTAAACATACACAGACTTCTATATTCTCATTCTAAGCCAATCTTTGTTAATTATACCAGGTTACATTTTTTAATTGAGCTATAAAATATTCTATTACGATTAAATTCACTTTTTTTAATGACACTGTGAAAAGTTGAGTAACTATTTCCTGCACTACAAAAGTAAAAAGGAGAGGGTAATATGTTTATTTTGCAACATATTCTATATATTACTTTGTTTATTGTTTGTATAGATGAATAACTGAATAATTTACCTAAGACTGTACAAAATAATTCAATGCTATTTTAATTACATTTGGACACAGGAACTGGAAGTTCAATAAACTCACATAAACAGTAATAATATATCATTACTGGAGACAAGAATGTATTCATTAGGTAGGATGAATTATTTTCTTTCATTAGGAATAAAATTTACCTTCTTTTTGAGAAAACTTAACATCCTTCAGGAAACTAACCTTTAGGTTTCATATAACTGTTTCATCAATTTACTTTTGAGTAATATAACAATTCCAGGTTGACAGTATAATTATTACAGATTAAATAACATTCTATATGTCTCTCCTTGGAAAATTCACATGATATGCTGTTTATATATATGCAGGAACTTCATAAACCTCAATATGCTAGTTTTATTAGTTTTCCATTGCTGCTGCCAAAAAGCACCACGAATTTAGTGGTTTAAAAAAACACTAAGTTATTATCTTGCAGCTCTGTTGGTAAGAAGTCTGACATAAGTCTCAACTGAGCTAAAATCAAAGTGTTAGCGTGACTGTATTCCGTTCTAGAGGCACTAGGGGAAAATCCATTTCCTTTGTCTTTTCCAGTTTCTGGATGCTGACCAAAGCACTTGGCCCTCTTCCTTCATACTCCAAACCAGCAAAATCAGATTGAGTCCTTCCCAGATGGGATCGCTGTGTCCAACTCTCTTTCTCCCTCTTTCACTTTTAAAGACCCTTGGGATTACATTGGACCCACCAAGTTTATCCAGGATCATTTCCCTAATTTAGGTTCTCTGATAAACGACCTTAATTCTATCTGCAACCATAACCCTCCACTGCCATGTAATATAATCACAAGTTACAGCAATTAGTATGTGAACATCTTGGGCACCATTATTCCACCTACCATGCTAGCATTCAAGGTAGTCACATGCAGCACTTATACATTAATATGTTTGAAGTATTGCTGTAACTTCGCTCATAGAGTGAGTTTCAGAAGCTACATCACTTAATTTATCTTAGAATATAAATATTCTGAGTGAAGCTTGGTTGATAAAGAACTAGACAATCAAGCTGATTATTGTCTCTTAAGTTTAATAAACAGTGTGATTATAAAGCCATAAAGTGATTGTTGGTGGGGATGGAGAGAGATGGGGGGGGAGAGAGAGACAGAGAGGGAGGGAGGGGGAGAGAGAGAAAGAGAGAGAGAGAGACAGAATGTGTATATGTATGTGTCTTGGGATAGTTGTATGAAGGAGTACTTTAATTCATATGAACAATACTGAAATCATCTTGCAATACAATAATTTTGTATATTTGCTAAAATATCAGTTTCACAACTTAATAATCACCTCAGACCTTCTGCTGAAACTATAGATTTGTATCTTGGTTCCTAATGATTTACTTTGCACTTAAAAGTCTGGGCATAAATCACTAGGAAATGGCAAAGTAAAAACATACGGTCTTTCAATTGATATACTGGCTGGGGAAACTTCATATCTTGTCTATTCTTCTTTTACTATAATCATTTGTAGGGTAAATTGGGGTTGTCAGCAAAGAACATTTTAAAAGAATTAGTACTAAAAGAGATATGTTTTATGCTGCAAAGTAGTCAGATCTGAAAAAGCAATAATTATAACATCCAATTTAGGTAAACTTAATAAATATAATAGAAGATAAAATATATTGACTAATAAAATACATAGATGATTACACCAGTAATTTTGGGCAAAATTTGTTTTTACGGCATCAAGAATGTTCCATTTGTTTCTAATAGCAGACTCACACTGATGTAATAAAAGCCATCTATGACAAACCCACAGCTGACATAATACTGAATGGGGAGAAGTTGAAAGCATTCCCTCTGAGAACTGGAACAAGACAAGGATGCCCACTCTCCCCACTCTGCTTCAACATAGTACTGGAAGTGCTAGCTAGAGCAATCAGACAAGAGAAAGAAAGAAAGTACATTGAAATTGGTAAAGAAGAAGTCAAACTGTCACTGTTTGCTGATGATATGATTGTTTACCTAGAAAACCCTAAAGACTACTCCAGAAACCTCCTAGAACTGATAAAACAATTCAGCAAAGTTCCAGATACAATATTAATGTGCACAAATCAGTAGTTCTTCTACACACCAACAGCGACCAAGCAGAGAATCAAATCAGGAACTCAACCCCTTTTACAATAGCAAAAACCAAACAAAACTGAGGAATATACTTAACCAAGGAGGTGAAAGACCTCTACAAGCAAAACTACAAAACACTGCTGAAAGGAATCATAGATGACACAAACAAATGGAATCACCTTGAATACAGAATGATTTCCATAAATACATACATCGGAAAAAGTAAGCAACTGTAAAAATTTTTAAGATGAACATTTTTTAATTAAGGAAATCTATTCTTTATACCTAAAATAAAAATTACACTAAATATATGTTGAATATGTGTTCATACATATTTGTGAGTTTCCATTTCCATAATTTAAATGTATTTTAAGACAGAGTCTTCCTTGAAATCCATCTTCCCAAGCTTCAAGACAGTCACTCACCAGAGCATCCTCCTCCCACTACAGCTACTCCTTAGTTGCTAGTGTCTCCCTGTCTTTTCAACCTACAGGTGTTTGTTGCTCCACTTCCGGTCCCTTATGTTCTTAACGTTTTCTCTCATATTCATTATCTTCACTTTAAGTGCAATCTAATATTGCACATGAATTTTTATTTTATTCCTGCACCACAAAGCTCTCCCTGCAACTCCACAGTTGCGTATTCCACTGACTCCATTTTATCCCCACTTGGACGTCTCAGTCTATAAATGTGCAAAACTCAGGTCTTTGTTTCTACTGCCTCTCTCCTTCTCCTGTCCAACTTGATTCTCCTCAAGTATTTTGTTTCTTAGGGAATATCAACTGCTTCCTTCTTATTGTTTAGGATGCAAATATCACAGTGTACCCTTTCCCATCACTTTATCCCATCAGACTTATATCTTAAATAGTAACACATCCTGCCAACTTCATTTTCATGATAAATGCAGAATCAAACCTTTTCTCTCAATCTCCACTGCTGTCACTCTGCTGCAGACAGCATCATCTCTCCTCGGAATTCTTGGGATGGATCTGTAACTGGCCCTGCTTCTGTTCTTGCTCCTCTTCAGTCTATCTGCAACACAGTGGCAAGAGTTTCTTGTTGAAATATCGATCAGATAATGTCACCTCTCTGCTCAGAATGATCAAATACCACCCATACTCTTGTAGGAAAAATCCAAAGTTCTTACACAAATCCAGGATCTACACATGATCTGGTTTCTATTATTTATTAACATTATCACCTCCTATATTCTATTTGTTAGTCCATTTTTGCTGCTATAACAAAACACCACAGAAGGAATAATTTACAAAGAGCAGGCATTTATTTCCTCACAGTTCAGTTATGGAGGCTAAGAAGTCCAGGACTGAAGGAACTGGCATCTGGTGGGGGCTTTCTTGCTGGGTCTTCATGTTGTGGCAAGAGCAAGTGAACCCACTCCCAAAAGCTCTCTTAATAAGGGCTGTAATTCACATCCTCATGACCTAAGCACCTTTGAAAAGATGCCACTTCCCAATACTGTTGCATTGGAGGTTAACTTTCCAAGACATGGATTTTGAGGGACACATTCAGATCATAACACTCCATTTCAATTACTTCACTGAGCTCTGCTGTTCTTGTTGTGTGTCAACTAGCCAGGGGTGTCCCTTCCCTAGGACTCTTGCACTTGCTTTTCATACTCCCTGGAATATTGTTCCTGAGATATCAACATGGTTCATATACATACTTCCTCCTGCGCTTTATTCAAAGTATTCTTCTTAAAAAGGGCTTCCTAGCCAAATAGATAAAATATCAAACCACCATCTATCTCTTGACAATCTTTTTTCTGCATCGCTTTTTCATTTTTTCCCTTTAACAATTTTCTACAAATACTATAAAATATTAATTATGCCCTGGTTTACCAGCTTTCTTCTCAAATAGATTGCAACCTCCATGAATGAATGAATACAAAATTTTAATTTACTGTAGAACAGGTAAAATATAATTTAATATGTAACTGGATTTTATTTTTGCCTTAAAAAAATTTCTGCAAGTAGAATTTTAGTTGCCAAAATGGAAACTCTACTGATTGGTCTTTGGGAACTGTTTATTTTTTATTTTTTATTTTTTTTGAGACGGAGTCTTGCTCTGTCACCCAGGCTGGAGTGCAGTGGCCGGATCTCAGCTCACTGCAAGCTCCGCCTCCCAGGTTTATGCCATTCTCCTGCCTCAGCCTCCCGAGTAGCTGGGACTGCAGGCGCCCGCCACCTCGCCCGGCTAGTTTTTTGTATTTTTTAGTAGAGACGGGGTTTCACCGTGTTAGCCAGGATGGTCTTGATCTCCTGACCTTGTGATCCGCCCGTCTCGGCCTCCCAAAGTGCTGGGATTACAGGCTTGAGCCACCGCGCCCGGCCGGGAACTGGTTTATTTTATAACCTCAATCATACAATGCTTTCCCATCTATTGCTCAGCTAAATAGAACAAATGACTCAAAAAGTGGGTACTACATAACAGCAAAATTAACTATAACCAAAATATATTTTCATGTACACTATCATGGCTCATTCAAATTATATCACATTAGTAAAAACTGCTAATGAGATATTAAAAAATAAATATAAACAACACAGAAAAATCTGGAAAACTCACATTTCTTTCTCACAATAATTTTTCTAAAATTTTTAAAAAATTATAGCATACATACAATTTAACTATTAAGCTTAATAATTTATATTTAATTGCCATACATTTATCATTGCTTTATTCAAATTATTAAATTAATTTTACCTTATTAAGAAGTTTCTTCATTTTTGTGATATTTTTAATTATTTCCTAATTTATTCTCACAAGTTGTGTATAAGGGAGTCTACCCTTTCCTATCTCTCACAGTGAGTTGCAAATTGCTTTTTAAAATCAATATATTGATTTTTACTTCCACCAGGCAGGAGTAAGTATAAGTAAAAGTTTGATCATAACTGTGTCAACATTGGTTTCAGAAATTCTTTAAAATATTATAATTTGAGGCCAGGCGCTGTGGCTCAAGCCTGTAGTCCCAGCACTTTGGAAGGCCAAGGCGTGCGGATCACAAGGTCAGGCGATCAAGACCATCCTGGCTAACATGGAGAAACCCCGTCTCTACTAATAATACAAAAAATTAGCTGAGCTTGGTGGCGGGCGCCTGTAATCCCAGCTACTCGGGAAGCTGAGGCAGGAGAATCGCTTGAACCTGGGAGGTGGAGCCTGCAGTGAGCCAAGATCGTGACACTGCACTCCAGCCTGGGAGACAGACTGAGATTCTGTCTCAAAAAAAAAAAGAAAAAAGTAAATATATAATTTGACGGATTAAAATGGCATCCAACCTCATTTATATCACACTAGTAACTGTGGATCTAACCTAGATTTTTTATTTAAAATACTTTTAATATCAAGTAGACTGAAAATAATTGGATGAAATGACATTATCAGTAATATCTAATTGCGCATAGTTACATATAAGTCATACGTAAGTCATCTGTATTAATCCTAAAGGCCTCAAAATAATGGCAATAAATACCTATTTGAGAATCTTGATGATTATCTAAACATAAAATGAAATAGAAATGATAGTTGAATTTCTTTTCAGTGGAGGCATCTGGGTATCTTCAATTTATTTTACCAATAATTCATCTATCATATTCTATGTGCTTCGAGTAAAAGCTTGAATTAGACATAGTCCTGGCATTGAAGGACGTTGATTAAAGCAAATATTTCACTCAATATTTTTAGGGATCAAACTTTGTTCATTTTGTTCTCAGACCTACCAGGAAATTTCTAAATTTATGTGGCTCAATAATGTAGAAATTTATATATCAGAACTTTCTAGTATCCACAGAAGCAACATCCGAGCATGTCAGGGTGCACTAGAGCAAATGCTCCTCTTAGACCTGCTCCTACATTTCCTCTCTGTCTGTTAATTTTCCCAGAAATAGCTTCCTGGAACATGTACCACACTTAGAAGTCAAAATACTACCAGCAGTGATAGAGGTTCTTAATTATTTAACTTGTGCTGGCCTTTTCTTTGTCATTTAAAAAGATTGCAATAAGGGATTATTTAAATAGATAATATATCTATGCAATCATATGCAATAATCAAAATGCATAATAATAAATATGGCAGGGATACCCACCAATTCAAAGTACCTTGACCTAATGAGTGACCTGCTAACAAATGGATGTCTTTAACATTGAACTACGCATCAGACATATGCCTAATGGCATACTGGACTCATAAAAAATCATGTATCCTCTCTACTATTCACATGGAAGACAAACATCCTACAAAATTAGTTACATGTAATATTATGAAATTGTGTTTATTTTATTTAAATATATATTTGTGCACATGTGTTTATGTGACTGTATGCCTCTCTATATCACTATATCTTTCTAAAAATATATATAATTTTAGTTGTACATATATATCCATATTAATCTATTCATTAAAAAATTATTTTTAAAATATACACTAAGCATTAATAATAGTTACTGTTTAAGAATAAATCTCAAGTCACATTCTATATTAACCTTTAACCTCAACATTTATACTATCTCTAAGTTTTAATTTCCTCTTGTCCCAAAAATGCTAGCATATGATAATATAGCCCTCGTCCCTCAGTTTACTGGCAAGATCTTTCACAGCACTGTGTTAGGGATCTAGGAAAACACCTACCAGTTGAAACATATTCATTATCAAAGCGAAAGGAGGGGATTTATCTGTAGAGCACCCAAACTGGACTGGGCAGTTGCCTACTCAAACAGCATACGCATGAACCTTTTTCTAGATACATCCTTTGATTTGGCTTACAGCAGTGGTTCCCACTGAGTGGTTCTCAAAATTGCATTGAGAACTACTGCTCAAAATTGCTCTAAGCAGTGGTTCTCAATGCAATTTTGCACTCTCCCCAGGGGATAGTTAACAGTGTTGAACAATGTACAGAGAGATTTTTTTATTGACACAAGTTGGAGGTCCTACTACTGGGATCTAGTGGGTAGAGAATAGGTATGCTACTAAGGAGCCTACAATACACAGAAAAGTCCCCCAGGAGAATGATAGAGCTCACAATATCAACAGCACCAAGGTTAAGAAGGCCTAATCTAGAATGTCGTACTACAGAGATGTATAATGGAAAAGTATAATGAAGGCATACAATTAAGCACACTAGGGCTTAAAGTTCTCTACTTATTAAAAAAAAAGAAAGAAAGAAAGAAAAGAAAAGAAAAGAAAAAGAATACCATATATGTGCTCTGTCTTTAATGTCTCAATCTCTCTCATTCTTCACCAGACTTCACTGTATCAGATATATGGATTCAATAGAAGTAAGTTTTTCCTGGTCAATAAGTTCAATATATTTTATCCTAGCTCTGTTGAAGTGTTCCATGCATGTTTAGAGTCCGAAAGACAGTTAAGTCAGGTTGCAGATACTTAAGGTATACTCCTGTCCAATAAGTTAAATAAAGGACTGTTGGGGAGTCCCAAAACTTGCACACATGTGGTTTGTATTCATTAGACTGCAAAAATCAATGCAAAGCCTAATAATGCTATTTATATCAGCCAATGAGACTAAAGTACTTCATATTTATAGCAGCTTTCATCTAAATAATGTATAAAGTTGGAATAAATGACTCATGTATTCTCACAAGTCCACTATATCCATTTGAAATCAGTCATGGAGAGGAATCATAATTTCCAAATTGCACAATGTATGGACTTCATTCTAGCACTGGTTGCTATTGTTCATGCTTGTGACTGCTATAGCTAATTATAATCAGTCTGCACTGGATACAGTTACAGCTAGAGTTTCCTGCCACTCACTGTCCTTCCACTATTATATTCTCCTTTGCTATTGGGTTATCTTCAGCTGGGCATTTCTGTTGCATGTATAACAGTCAATGCTCATTTTCTACCACCCATTGTTTTCAGATAGGCAATCAATCTTGACCATTGGTATCAGTTCCTTTTTGTTTGTTTGGTTTCTTAAGTTAGCTTTCTCCGAGAAAAAGCATCAGAAGTATGGTTCATAAAATACCCATCAAGGTGCACTAAGTGAATGTCTTATGGAGGAAGTATATCGGTTGACCTATCCCAGGTTAATTTATTATTAAGATATCCAGAATTAAATAAATAACAGGAGGCTTGAGGACAACTGCAATCATAATTGGTGATAGCACCAGAGTGTTACACAATGGAACTAATTATCTACGAGTATCACATCCTACCTTCTTCCTCCCACATCCCAACAAGGTATATGTAAGATCTAGGCTGGACCTCAAACTCTTGATTTAGAATTAAGCATTTACTCTGGTAAGACAAATACACTAAAATAAAAGAACAATTATTGCAGGAGCAAAGCCCCCTGCTTTGAAAAATCCGTGGGTGATCCCAGAGTGAAAAATAAAGGTTTGAAAACACAGTCAGAGCCTGTAGTTAGTTTTTTTGGCTGCATAACAAAATCTTCCTCGGATCTGTCTCTCAGCTCAAAGCAGTGATGCCATCACCTGAGCAAACCGAAAACCATAATACTTTTAGCTAAGATTTTTATTTTATTTTTCTTGACTTCCAACAGGGAAAAAGCAAGGAACATTTATTCTTGACTACAACATTAAATGCAATGAGACATTGAAATAAAAATATTTTAATAGCCCTAGCTAATAAAATTCTATTTTTTCACCTGTTACATATGAAAGATTTGCCTAGAGCCACATCTGTACACAACACACACACACACACACACACACACACACACACACGGCATTTTACCTTGTTTTGAAGACATAAAAATCAAGACAAAATAATAGTTATTTCCATACTCAAACAAGAAGTTAAGAAAGGGAAATGAATGGGAGTTAACAAACATAAATAAAGTGTGTTGCTGATCACAGGAGCCTACCTAATTTCTTTTCATGCATCATTTATAAGTGCCCTTTAAAAGAAGCAAAAGTTTCATCTTAAGCTTTAATAAGCATTTAAGGCTGGGATTCGTGGGAAGAAAAGAAAAAAAAAAAAACAGAATGAAAGAATATAAATGAGGCTTGTCCTGCTGCAGTTTCGGTGCTCAGAAATCACGTAATTTTAGAGGATACTGGAAAGGCAATAATTTAAAAAAAAAAAAAAAAAAAAAAGCACTATCAAAAATTCAATTTCAGTGCCCCTGTTTCTATTCTGACCATGCGTCCCTTCACTTTTACAGATACACATAAATGACAGCTTATACTCGTGCCATCACTATTGCAATGTGCCTTGCAGAGAGTATCCTTCCAACTTCTTCAGGAAAGACAACAGCACAGCCACAGATAAACATAAACAGACACGCAGCTGGATTCTGAGACTCGCATTCGATAGGCTCTACGGCAGCATTCCTGCATAAGAAAATCCAAATGTATACCAGCGACAAGGCAGCCGGCATTAGCTACAACTTTCCCCTCAGCCCTCGATCCTGTGAAACCCGTAGGAGAGGAAGATTTCACCCAATATTGTTTTGACTCAGAACTGGGTAAAGCAGCCCCGCTGTACACAAAAATATTCATGTCACTACAGAGTAAAGTGTCATTTATTGAAGCCTTACCTTGGCTGACTTGCCCTAACTGGTGGAAAGGAACTTAATTTAAAGAAGCAAAGAGGGGACTTTCCCAGAGCTCTGGGCACAGCTGCTCGCGGTCCTCGGAAAGCCCAGACTCAGGCTCCGCGCACCTCGAGCCCTGGGCTCCGAGGCTGGGTCTCTGCAGCTCCCGAGCGCGCCTCTGATTGGCTGGCGGCGCCTGTCTGCCTGATGCTGCGCTCTCCAGGTCTCTCCTCCTTCCTCTTCTCCCTGGCTCTCCTCTCCGCGGCTCCTTTCCCTTCTGCCTCCTTCTCCCCCCAACCCCCCATCGTGCACACTTTTGGGGCCGCACAAATTCCACAGCACGCAAAACGGACACCCTTTAGCCCCCTCAGCAAGGTCATGTGGAAAACAATTCAGCTCATACTACTACTCCTAAGTAAAATCCCTGATCCAAAGGCATCATCTTAAGTACCAGCTATCTTGAAAAATGACGGCCAGGACTCCGTGACAGTTTAGACCATCAATTCTCTGCGGGGGAGGGGAAACTGGGGAGCGAGAGGGGTTTGACTGTCAGATGGAGTGGGAGTAGCCACCGGGAGGGAACCAGGATATCAGGCAGGGCAGGCGCTGATGTGGCAAGCTGGTAATAAATTTTCATATTCCCGTGCAAAGTCGTCACAGCCTGCTAAACATTCAACTGCTGGCTTATTCATCAGTGATCCATAGTCCGGTGGTAGCCATGAGATTTCGCTTGAGTGATGTCCTTTAACGCCTTTACCCAAAGTACTCAAGGTATGGAGGGTTTATATCAGACAGAGCTTCCCCTTGGAGGTCAGCATTTATATTTGTGAGGACGAATAGGAGCTGCGATCCTTTTCCAACTCCCTTTGCTTGTGCCAGGAAACCTAACACACACACACACACAAACTTCTCACCTCTTATTACTCCAGAATAAATTAAATCGATTTGCAATGTACATAGCTTTTGATAACAGGGATTTGAGGTCTGATGGGCTGCATTCAAAATTGATTTGGACAGCAGAAACAACTTTAGTACTTTCTCCCTGCACGAAGTCACCCACACTCACCCATTAAGAACATCAAGCATCCTTATTTAAAGTAAACAAGTGTAGCAGTTTATGTAAATTGAATGGCTATTCTAAGGGTCCCTTGGCAGATATATTGAGAATTGTACAAGACCCCCGTCATTGCAAACACTAAGAGAACGATATTACTTTTTCTGCTTGGTTGATAAAACTACAAATGCCCAGGTTCAGAGGTTTAAAGGAACAAAGACTTAAGCTTAAGAGAGGTAGAGTTATAGGGTGCACAAGCTCTAAAGGCGAGAATACATGGATTCAAATCACGAGTGGGACGTAGCTTTACACCTGAACCTGTTTAAGCTTTTACCCTTCTCGGGGCCTCAGGAAACCACTCCAAAACCTGGAAGGCAATCCTCACTTTAGCAGGTCTCTGTGAATATTTAAACATCTGTGTACTTGTTCAAACTTATGATAAACTTTTGGTAAAGTTATACAACTTCTAATTAATTACCCCCTCTTTTCTTCTTCCCTGAGAAAGATCAAAGAGGTTGAAAAGATAAGGTAAGTTGTATTTCTTGGAAGTTTAAAGGGTCTGAGAGTGAATGTTTGAATCGGCTAAAGTCATATTTGACTATTTTGCTTGAGTGACATGAAATGTGGAAGGATTTAATTTTATTTAGCTTTCGAAAAGATTAAACAAACTAACAGGAGCAATGAGGTAGAACAAGAACTGGGTTATTTCTAATTGGGAAGGAATTGAACATATCAGTGTTCTGTTGCTCTTAAGGAAGACATTAGAAGTCAATTAGAATTTGGAAATTTCCAAAATTTAAACTTTTAGAAAAAAATGGAATGGAAACAGCAGCATCAATATGCCAATATTATATTGTGCATTATATATTCTTTCTTATGCAGCTACTGTTTTAAATGGGGGATTCTCCTTGTGTAGTGTCCAGACACAAATTCTTAATTTATTTCAGTTTATTGAAAGAGATGAGAGAATACATTTCTAATCTTTCTATGTTGATGAAGCCCTGAGTGCCCAAAGAAAGAAATAGCTATGAAAAATAAAAGGGATAGAAAAAGAATCTTTAAGTCTGTAAGAAGTCCTGTAGTTTAATTGTTAAAGTTCATGTAACAACATTCTCTAGAAAACCCTAATTCTGTTTATTTGATGGCCTCTAGCTGAATGAAATAAAATGTTTGTTTGTCAGCTTGCTACTGAAGCAGTGGCTGAGACACAAGCAATGAGCATCCTAGGGACATACTTGAAAACAAAACCTGCTTTTGCTGGTCTTCCTTGGTGGTTTTCCCTAGATAAGACTGTAATAAGTGCATCCAGTGGACAGTCATAATGGAAGTCAACAGGCACTTGCTCCTGAGTGCAACGACATGCAGAGAGAATTGTCAACACTGCCAACCAGGACAATCCATTTCTAGAAAAAAGAATTCATTCATCCAGGAAGGATTTGTATCTATGAAACCACACTCTTGGAATAAGGGCCCTAGATTCTCCACAATCCCAATGATGCATACACACTGGGTTTAAATGACTTCTGGAGTTTGACATTCTGAAACTGTGCCAACTTTCCCTAGCCATTGAAAAATAGACCCATCAGCCACTTAGTGCATCTCTTGTATTTTCACCTTAAAACAAATGAGGAGGAGGAGGAGGAGGAGGAGGAGGAGGAGGAGGCAGCGGCGGCGGCGGCGGTGGAGGAGGAGCAGGAGGAGGCGGCGGCGGTGGAGGAGGAGGAGGAGGATGTGGAGGAGGAGGAGGAGGAGGAGACGACAATGACAAGTGAACCAATGTGGAACTTGCTGGTTAGGGAAAGTCAGGTGGTGGGCAGGTGTTTGTTTTCTCTTTATGTCAAAGATTACTTCAAAAAAGTGGACAATGCATCAGTCACCAGAATTTATTACAGAACTAATCTCTGAAAGTGAAAGCATGGACATTTCTGATACTGAATTCCCACTTTGATTACCTTGGGAGAGTTATTAGAATCATTTTAGCTGGTGACAGAGAAACATCCAACACACGATTGATGCTGGTCAAACTGAACCTGGAAAGATAAAATTGTCATGCTAAATTGTGATCGTTTTCTGAGAGAGGGACTCAGAAAATTGTCTCTTTAGATGTCATCTCACGCTCAATTTTACCCTGGAAATTTAGCAAGCTATGTGATGTTTCCAAACCTGAATAAGGGAGCAATGTAAAGGAAATTTAGAGATATCTCTTGTTATAATTCAGTTTTTAGAACAGTCAACTGCACAAACATGGTGCATTGGCTCATTAACAGTTTTATTGAGATATCCTTGGCACAAACATTATTACATATTTAAGCTATACAACTTGATATTTTGCTATACATACACCATGTGAAATGATCATCTTATAACTAACTAATGTATCTATCTCCTCTATGTAGTTACCATTTTTGTTTACAAGAATATCAAAATACGTGATCTGATTTTTATATAAAGAAAAAGACCTAGTAAATTATAAAGGAACAGGAAATTTCTCTACAACTATTTATTTTATGTGTTTGGTTAGCAAGAACTACAGTTTGTATATTTTTGTTAAAAGAACAAAAGAGAAAACAAGTTGATAAAAAAGTGATCTTTATAGTATGAAAGATGACCTAATGAAGTTAACCTTTACTCATTCTGTCATCTCATTTCAGTTTAACAATTGCACAGAAGGCCGGGCGCGGTGTCACGCCTATAATCCCAGCACTTTGGGAGGCCGAGGCAGGCGGATCATGAGGTCAGGAGATATAGAGACCATCCTGGCTAACACAGTGAAACCCTGTCTCTACTAAAAATTAAAAAAAAAAAAAAATTAGCCGGGCATGGTGGCGGGCACCTGTAGTCCCAGCTACTCAGGAGGCTGAGGCAGGGGAAGGCGTGAAACCAAGGAGGGGGAGGATGCAAAAAGGAAAATTTCCCCCACAAACCACCAACCGGAAAAAAAAAAATACAACATCAAAAAAAAAAAAAAAAAAAAAAAAAAAGAATTGCAGACTACTAGTAAAATATTAACGCAGAAAAATGAAAGACATCTATCAAGAAGGTTTCACAGATAACCATATGTGCAATTAATACTAAAAAGTAGCATATTCCTTATTCATAATAATAATTAGATCCATGTGTTCACTTTTTAGATTTTTCTTCAATGCATATATAATATCAAAGAACCAATGAGCTTTTTTGGCTCCCATGTAGTAGTATGAATAATTGACAAAGCAAATGGTAAAACTCCTCACTTTCTATTACATATATATTTTATTTCTGTAAAACAGATAATTGTTGTACTGCAAATGATGAAATGAGGACACTGAGTTCCAAAATAAGTGAAAATATAATAGATTATGAATTCTAGCTTTAAGTATTAAAACAGAAAATATAAAGCACATGCCAGACTTTAAGAAAAACAAAACAAAACAAAACAAAATTCAATTGTTGGTAAACTGGGGATTTGATGAGAATAAATTAGTGCCGAAAGACTAGAGTTAAGCAAATATTTTCCTAACTTTCAAAACTTAAATGAGTATGAATTCTATAAATTAGAAATTATTGAACTAAATGTGGAAAGTGGAAAAGGTATAAGATGACTTATTAAGGAGATGAGCAGACCACTATAGGAGAAAACAGTGGGACCGCCTGAGTTTGCATTACATTCACAAATAAGTCATTCTAGAAAAATGCCATTTCTTTCTATTCCAGACATGCAAGACTGGAAATAGAAAAAATGTATATTATATTATATTGTTTTCTCTACATCATCATCATCATCGTAGCCCTCATGATTTCATTATAGCCTACATGGAGAATTTTAAGTACAATTTTTGGGTGTTGCTACAATTTTGGGGTGTTGTTGTAGTAAGCAACTACCTAAGCATGTTTGAAAATGTCAAACCTTACTCAAGGAAGGTTTCCAGTAGATAGCTGTAGAGCTCCAACTCCAAACCTGGCCTGAAACTGGCTTTTATCAATACCATGAACACCAAAGTCATTCATGAAGAAATTGTCCCTTAGCAGAGCCAGTATTCTTGAAAAACTTGAGTGACATCTCAAATATAATGAAGTAGAAATTCCATAGCTGGATCCCAAAGTATGAATGTATTAAATATATGGTAGTGTGGGGACAGACTTAGAACCAAAACCTGTGAATATGATTTAGATATTTCTACTGACAATAATTTCAGTACAAATCAATTATGTGACAGTTATCAAAAGTGTAAATATAAATTTAGACATCCTTAATAATACCAAAGCACCACAATGAATGTGGTGCTATTACTATCTCTACACTATTAAAGATGAATTCCAAAAATATTGAGAACTTACTTGTAATATTGTATTTTAAGATTATAGCTAATTCTGTTGGTTTTAATTAATGTATATTTTTGTTAGCCTCACCAGATTGCATTCATTCAGTTGACAAAGCTGATACCATCTCTAACTCCTCTGTTTTCCTCACCATTTGAACGATACTAATTCCTTGCTTTTTCTGTAGCACACACATATACACACATATAGATATATACACACATAGATATAGAAATATAAATATTAGATATATAGATATACCTCTATATATCTTTTATGTGTACACACACATATACATGCATATGGATATACACACATATAGATATAGATATATAGATATTAGATATATAGCTATACCTCTCTATCTAGCCTCTTAGTTCTGTGTCCCTGGAGAACCCTGACAGATACAATAGGTAATGTCATGGCCATTTTACTGATGAAGATATTAGGCACATATATTTATGTAATTTTTCGTGTTTGTTTAGTTCCAGATACTGTGCCCTTAATTATTATGCCACGCTTCCTCTAACTATAACACAAGTCGCTAAAATGGCATATCGGCAGACTATTAAAAGTATTTTTCAGCCTAAAATATTAGAGCCTAGTTTAACCTGTTGGAGAAAATGCTTTCTGAGAGAAGGTGTTCTTTGAGCTGTATTCTTTGTTCTGAATCTTGAAAGAGGAATAAAGTAGAGGTAGGCTACAGAAAAAGCAAGGAATGGGTATAGTTCAAATGGTGAGGAAATGGAGGAGTTAGAGATGGTATCAGCTTTGTCAACTGAATGAATGCAATCTGGTAGGGTGTATATCTATATGTGTGTATATATGTGTGCACATATATACACACATATGCATATATGTATACATACATGCACACACATATATGCATACATATGTGTATACACATACATGCATGCACACATGTACATATGCACATGCATGCATACTCACACACATGCACATATATATGCACACATGCACACATACACTTATGCACATACATGCATACGCAATACACATATGCACATACATGCATGCACATATACACATGTGCACATATATGCATGCACACATACACATGTGCACATATATACATGCACACATATATGCACATATATGCATACATGCATGCATATATATATATACACACACACACACACCCCTCTCTATTCCCTACTTTCTATTTCTCTGGAGAACCCTGACTGATAAGTAATGTGGTAAATAACTTTCTCTATCATTGAATATTAATGTCATCCCAAGTCTTTGATATAAACAATGTTTTAATGAACATCTCCATTTATAAATTTTTCCTAGGTCTCTGACTATCGCACTTGAAAAGGCTACTGAAATTGAAACTACTAAGTAAAATATATGAATTGTTGTCAAAACTCATGATTACTTTATTGCTTCCCAACACCACTAGTGACGAGTAAAAGATTAATTAGTTCCTTGCTACTTTCTAGCAATAACATTTTTTCCTTTTCTCAGTCTACCACGTCTAATGCTAACCTCTTCCAGTATATATATACACAGAGATGTACATGTGTGTCTGTATGTGTGTATATATAGAGAGAAAGAGACTACATATATATATAGAGAGAGAGAGAGAGAGAGAGGAGAGAGAGAGAGAGATGTAGAAAAAGATATATAGACAAAGAGCTAATGCAGTCATGGAGTCTAAGATGTCCCATGATCTGCGCCTGCAAGCTGGAGGCCTAGGAAAGCTGGTGTATTTCCAGTTCAAACCCGAAGGTTTGAGCACCAATGCTCAAGGACAGGAAAAGATATTCCAGCTCAAGCAGAAACAAATTTGTCCTTTCCTCTGCCTTTTTATTCTACTCAGGCACTCAACGGATTGGATGAAGCACACCCACATTGACGAGGGTGGTCTACCATGGTAAATGGCTAAGCTCTTCCAGAAACACCCTCGGACACACTTTGAGTACTGTTTTACCAGCTATCTAAGCACCACTTAGCCCAGTCACATTGAAACATATAATAAACCACCACACCTATTTCTAGGCTTCCTAGGAGAATTAAATATGCATAGAAAACTATCAGGCATATAGTAGAATTTATGTAAACTTGCTTTTTTATCATTATATATTTACATATCTGTTTATTAATTGAATGCAAGCTACAAATGTGTATCTGGTACAAAAAATGTCTTAATGCAGCTAGGTATAATATACATAACTCAAGATTGGCATTGGAAGACATAGAGTCAAGCCATACATTGACCACTCATATTAAATATAGAGTTGTTGAACCAGATTGTTTTACTCTCTGAACATACTACCTCACTTTTAGACTAGGATACTACCCTCATCTGATAGAGCTGTTGCAAGCTTAAAAAAAAATAATAAAACTTTAAATGTGCCAAAAGGTCTAGTATAGTCTTTGGCATAACAAAGACTTTGGATAATGGCTATCTAAATCCCAGTTGTAAGCGCTCAGTAAATGTGTACTACTATCATAAATCATATTTGCTCTCTGTGCTTCCTTTTCCTTTATAGCAGAAAGAGGCAAGTCACAAATAAACAAAATCTTACCTGGAAGCTTTTCATTAAAAGAAAACTATAGCTTCCATTGAATATCCTGGGGATAGTACTCACTCAGTTCAACCTCCCATATCTGCATTTAACTTTTTGGCTCTATGTAACAAAAATTGACATTTAGAAGATCCTGAAGCATTTTAAGATTCTTAACCACCAAAGAAATACTATATTGCACTCAGGGCACAATATTTATAGTACCAGTAAAGAGGCAAATGTTCAAAATCATTTTAATGACTTTTGTTTACAAAAAAAGGGTTATTTTATTAATATTCAATGAATCCGAACTTAAGGTTGACCAAATCATTGATCTTTTCAGAACTATATTCAATTGACTAATGTGCATTTGTGCCCATCCCCTAAAGTATAGTAATATATAGTAACCCAAAATTACTGTTTTCCTTAGGAACATCTTATGAGAGACTTTGAAAAATGATGCGTATATTGAGCCTCTTAACATTTAATATATCAGATTATTCTGTCACTAGAAGTTCTTACACAATATTTTCAATAAATTATCAACATTATGTTCTAAAGTGTACAAGTTTTGGATTTTCTCTATTACTGAACATTAATGTCCTTCCCAAGTTTTTGATGTAAACAATGATTTAATGAAAATCGCAGTTTATAAATCTTTCCTGGGTCTCTGACTACGGCACTTGAAAAGATTACTGAAATTCTAACTACTAGGTAAAATATATGAACATTTCTCGAAACTCATGATTACTTTACTGCTTCCCAACACCATTAGTGAAGTGTAAAAGGTTAAATAGTTCCTCACTACCTTCTAGCAATACCATTTTCTTCTATGTGCTTATTCAATAGTTGAAAATTAATATCTCATTGTTTCAATTTCTGTTCATGTGTTTACCAGAATGTTTATTGACCATTTTCTTGTCTTCCTTTCATAATTTCTGTTCACATCCATTTATCTATCATGTTATTGCTAATTGGGAAATATAATGGATTTAAATTGTCTTAATGGTCAGTCAGGGGATATGCTACAAAGTTCTGAAATTTCTATTGTTCTTTCTTACCCATTACCAAAATATGGGACTCTGTAAACATAAACATATACACATACATATATGAATATATGTACACATGACTAGATTTATTCAGAAAATACAAACAGAATATCAGTTAACATAGAATGGATCTAGGTTTTGTAGAGGGACATAAAGAAGCTAAGAAACTAGAAAGAAGTTACTAAAATGCTGTGCAATACCATAGATTCCATAAGTTATGTAAGGATAATGTCCCTTTTATATTAAAAAATAATTACTTTCAATGAGTTGATAAAGCATTGTTGGGAGAGGTAGAATTTGAGGTAGGTTTTAAATAATAAGGAGGTCTAAAATAGAAATTGATGAATGGAAAAACTTTTAAAACAAAATAAAATATTTTAAAAAGCAAGTATCTCTCCAGAGATGTATGCATCAGAATCTCCAAAGAATGTGGCCTCGCTATTGAAATTTAAAAATAGTTTCCCAGAATATTCTGGATGGCTGTACACTGTTACAGCATGTATCACATTTATGATATACTTTGATTGACTTTTATACTCTCTCTTAAGATCCCCAAAGCAGACTTACTATAGAACTCAGGCATTTCTGAGAAGATGAATAAAATGGAATACAACATTTTCAAAATTCAATCTTCTTTTCTGGGTCATTGCTGGACAGTCTCAGGCATTAATTACTCCTGTATCTAGGCTTCCAGTATCACTTTGTTTTCATCTATGCCTAGGTACTCAGCAGAGAGTAACATAATGTGTCCATAATCATATCGTTATGCAGAGGTAAACTCTAAAGTCTTTGAGAACCAATAGAAAGTATACTTAAAAGTTTTCTATCCCAGCATTTGCTTCATCTGATTGCAGGTCAACCTAAGTGCAAGGTTTATGGACTGCAACAATGGTAAGCTACAGCCCATACCTCAAGAAGCTTATAATACAGTGGAGGATGCATAAATGTCAACATTTCATCATAACGCAATACCATCATAAAGGCATGCATAAGGTGTCATGAAAGTTTCTTAATTCATGTTGAGTATGTAGAGAAAGTTTCCTAGAAGAGCTAAGTTGGACAACAAAGAGTATTACTCTAAAATGACAAGAAGAGGACAGAGAACATGACAGCGTGTTAAAAGATGTTCATAAAACCTTGTATCCAAAAAGAAAGGTACAAGCAGCCTGGAAACATGAAATGGAAAATCAGAGCAAAGTGATCATGCAGAAGTTATATTCCTGTTAAGGGCCTTGGACTTCATTAAATGAGTGATTTAAACCAGGATAATGAAATGGTAATATTTGATTTCACAACTAAGTCTCTGCCCCGCTGGCAAAGTGGCCAAGCTTAGGGGAGTAAAATTCAACGCTTGGGGACGGGTTTGGAAGCTATCCAGAATAATCTAGAATGTTATTACGAGTTTATTGGCTACATAAGTTTTGCTGGAGAAACAAGTATGAAGATGGGCTAAAATATTTTAAAATAATAAAAAATTAAAATAGGATGACTTTGGTTATTGACTTTGGAAATGGGTGGGTGTGATGATCAAGGAACAATTCCAGGCTGTTATGAATCTGGTTAGAGGGTTTGTATCATCAGGGAGGGCACTGTCAGAGGAAGACTAGTTTGAGGGAAGGAGATAATAAATTGATTTGAGGTCACATTGACTTTGATGGGCTCATTAGATATCAACAAATGATTGTCCAGTTGGTTACTAGTTTCATGCTAAGAGAACAATTCAGAGTTCAAAATAAAATTTGAGGAGACATTTATATATAATTGTTCAATATCTGTTTTTCGTGGATTTTTTTTCAAGGATGGCAGAAAGAAGGACAGAACCCTAAACAGTATTAGTGTTGTAGTGTGAGTTAAGGGGGAGAATCCTTTCACATGGAAAATAAGCAGTCATAGATGCAAGACAAAAAAAATCACAAGTTTAGGGTCACAAAATTAATGAAATAGAGAAGGTTGCCAAGCTTAGAGAAATGAATCATATTAATTTTGATAGTATAAGAAGTGAACTCTCATGTTATGTTTGGCTATTTGTAACACCGGAATTGGCAGTCAAGAAATTGGTGGCAAAAGAAGACAGCCTGGTAGTAAATGAAAAAAATATAGAACAAGGTGGAATGATTTTTCAATAAAGGAAGCAGAGAATTGTAACATTGAAACAAAGCATTATGGAGTTCAAGAAAGAAATGTTAAATTATTATTACCATTGTTTGAGCGGAAGACAGTTTACCTAAAGAGAAAGTTAACTATAAAAGATAATAAGGTGCTAAGGAAAAAGAGAAAAAGTAAAATATAAGATAAAGTCCCTGAAAATACAAGAGATTTACGAAGATACCAGACCTGTCCCTCATTTAGGGCTTCTCACATCATTGAAGGAACTATTATTTACACACACACACCCCTTGTAAACACACACACATATTCACATAACTCCTTCACAATTGCCTACATAAAACTGTGGACACAGCTAGGCACGGGGACTCATGCCTATGATCCCAGCACTTTGGAAGGCCGAGGCGGGTGGATCACCTGAGGTCAGGAGTTCGAGACCAGCCTGGCCAACATGGTGAAATCCCGTTTCAACAAAAAATACAAGATTAATCAGGCATGGTGGCAGGTGCCTATAATCCCAGCTACTTGAAAGGCTGAGGCAAGATAATCACTTGAACCTGGGAGGCAGAGGTTGCAGTGAGTTGAGACTGTGTCATTGCGCTCCAGCTTGGGCAAAAAGACTGAAACTCCATCTTAATAATAATAATAATAATAATTCTGGACACTACCCTCAACGTTTTTCTCACCACAAGGAGTAGCTACATTATTGGGAGAATGAGAAAACCGTGTAAAATGAAAATGTAGGGATTATTAAAAATTATGGAGAATTTCAGAATGACCATCGCAGAGCGTTAATACCAAGCATGAGGCCAGTTCTGAATATAGGGCTTTATACATCTGCAGAGGTCACAAGCTTATGAAGCAGCCCGACTCACCACTCTACCAATCCAATGAATCAAGCTCCACTTATTCTGTTTTACTGATCATTCTCAAATTATGTATTCAGTTCCCTCTCAAGTTCTTTCAGATTCATATAGTCCCCCAATTCGACTATCATCTCTTTTGTTAATTAGGTATGTAGGATGACTGTCACAGAATAGGAGTGCTGACCTTTCACATCATTGCAGTGAGACCAAACTATATGGTGAGGGGGTGGGAGGCAGTAGGAAAAGTGTTCCTAGTTTTGGTACCTTACATAAGGTACAAATGCATTAGAATGTGGATTTGTAATGTGGGAACAGATGCATTAGAATAAGAGCCCAATATAGGGATGGGGTTGGCCTAGCGGGGACACTGTCCACATAATCCAAGATTTTTAATAGATTACTAAACTATATTGACTGAATACACAGTGGTTGATTAGCACTCTGCTGGTTGTGTTACAGGATAAAAAAGCTGTAATTTATAGTTACAACCAAAAAGATATAATGAATGCCTTTCACTTAGTATAAGAATAAAAAAGGGAAAAGTAAACAAATTGGAGACATTTAGAGAAAGAATTACACATCACACAGTGGAGCTAAAAATAAGAGTTTTATAGCTTGATCCTGGAAGAAAAAAAGTGGCACTGTCAGTAGTAGAAAGTGAGAAGAAAGTTGTAAGATCGGATTAGAAATATAATAGCTTTGGTTTGAAATATGCTGATGCTGAGGTGTTAGCCAAACATTTTGATGAGATAGCCAAGAGTCAGTTCGCAATATTATATTGTGGCTTGGGAAAATAGCTTTGAGTGGGAGACATAATTTTATGAGTCAGCCACAGATGATTATGTTGATAATAACAATAATGATATATGCTGTACAGCCCCTCATGGATGACAGGAAAGTTTCTAGGGGATCAGTGATAGAACTAGCTAGATGATGAGAGAAAGAAAGAGCAGGTGAAAGATGAGAATGGAACGGAGAAAAATAGAGGACAGAAAACAAGGGAGAAGAAAAATGGTACTTTAAAGGAAAAGTCTGAAGAGCTGATCAGAAAACATTACAAAATATTTAGTTGCTATGAATTTAAAAAGCCATTTTAGTAAAATAAAACTTTATATTATTAATTAGTAAACAGAAGTTTACTCACATTTGCAAAGGTTGGCAAAATTAAAATGTGGCAACTCCAGGGTAAGGTTTGGTGACTGTGAAAAAATGATGTAACTAAAAATAGATCAAATTAACTTAGTATAGTAGAGATTTACATATTCTACAGCATGCAAAATTGTCAAATGAAGTCTCATAATTTCTCTTTATTTTAATGCACGGGAAGCTTGATCTTCATTTGAGAATGTGTGATTAGCTATGCTTTACCATTTCCTTGCTTATTCAATGTTGCTTTATAAAAGGACTGCCAAGTGGTAAGCATATATACGTATTCATGGAGAAAATTAAAGACTGTATTGAAAGCAAGCAGTTGAAATGTGAATTCTAGTACTTTCCCCTACTGAGTGTATAGGTGAATATGTGTTTGAGGGCATAAGAGGAAGAGTAGGTGTTATATAATAAATGCTATTTATATTACTATCTTGAAAGAAAACTTAGACCATGACATAAAGTCTGATTATTTTTAACTCAGAAAAAAATGTATAGAGGCCATCAACCCCATAAAGAACAGAACAAGCTAAAAAGAGAACAGTGTCTCTGAAGCATTGTCCAGAAAGTGTGTCCAAAATAAATTCCATATTGCCAGGGTTAATTTGGGACTCTAGGAAGATTGGTTAGATAAAATGGGATTTCATTTTCATATCTCAGGATGCCTTATGTCATTATTCTTTTTCCTTTTTTTACTGCAAGTCAATTGCATGTGGTGTGCTGAAATAATTTCTCTGTAGGTCTCTTGTGTTGTATAAGCCCAGGCCTTTCGGTCACCATAGGCAATTGAGAATTACACCACAGGCTCAGGTGAACAGTGAAAATCAGGTTTTAAATTCATTGTTCTGCTCAGCATCAGGCTCTCAGAGTGGCAAAATTAAAATGTAGGTAGGGATAGGTTATTCCCGGAACACTGCAGTCACACTGAGCATACACATAGGCCTCAAATCATTTTCAAAGTGGCACTGTCATTGTCCTACTCTGTCTATCTAAAGATTCCTCAAGCTGCCAATATTCATATATCAGGGTTGGCAGTTTTACACACAGTGTCCCTAACCATATGTTCTGCTCATCGTTACTAACTAGTAATTATTGACATTGATGGTTTCCTTATCATGTTCCTCAAGCCAGAATTTTCCTTTCTAAAGTCCCCTAAATCTTTCCAGTACATTTCTACTGTGTTTTGAATTGTACTCCACACATTAAGGGGATCCAATTTGTAGAACTTTTCTATGGAAACATCATTGGTCCCATTTAATTAACCATTTCTGAATTCCCCCGGAACTTTATTGCATATATGGCAGATACATTTCTTACGCCATTCGTTTATTTTTTAATGGAATTTGAAAACAAATCTTTATACTTTGGATACAGACTAACTTCAGTCAAATTTTAGCTTTGCCACTTATCTGGTTTGTTGCCTTTAATAAGCACTGGCTCTCAGTTTGCACATCTTTTAATGGTAGAATAGCACACTTCTGGAAGATAAGTTGTACTAGTTACACATACTGAAAGCAATAACTTATGTAATTTACCTCTTAGAGTATATGATGCATGTATATGCTCAGTAAATAATAGTTATAACAATAGACACAACCTCTCAGTTACCACTATGATTTTACCAAACTGTACATATATATAACATATTTCCAAATGTGACTACGTTGTAAGTGACCACAACAAGGACGAGAACACATTACAAAAGAAAAATAGGGAATGATTTGCGGAGATATCAATATGGTTCATTTGTTAACATCTTGTGCTATTGAGATTACCTACTTCTCTGAAAAGTGAAAGGCAGGACTAAAGAAGGGATCTGCTGCCATCCACAATCTGTTCAGGGGAGATATAGATTTTTCTCTATTTCAGAGTTCCAGAGGACAAAAATCAGAGCCTAGAGATAAAGAGGATTGGTTTGCCAATCACGGAATCTGTAGAGCACAACAATGTGTATATGAAACAGAGAAAAAGTCAAAAAGGAACCCAACCAAAATAAACCCCAAAAAAGCAATTCTCCTATTGGGCGTGTTTCCTGCTAAATTGTCACTGTTTACATGCTAATTAATTATGATGTGAACCTACTCAATCATTTTAGAACATTATCAGTGTTGCCTTTACCAATTTTAATGGATTTTGTCTGAAATCAGCTAGAATAAGTATATGGATGTGAAAAGATACAAAACCAGTTTAGAAGAGTCAAGCAATGCTTTTGGCCCAGTTTAGAATGTTAAAAAGGCACAACAAACCCCACAAAGTTATTCAAATCTGCAAACTTTATTAAAATTGCAACATATATAAATATCAGTATGAGGCTGCATGTGTACTTGTACATGTTGGAGGGTTGTGGGTAGAAGATTAAAATAGTAATTTTCTGTTACAGTTTCAAGTTGCTGGATAAATGTCACACTACTCTATAAATTGTTCTGTCTTCAGATTGTAAACACAGACTTCAAGTGGGCAAATGTCTCTTCCTAGTAATTGTACTATATTTCCCATTTTTTTTTTAATTTCCAAAACAAAAATTCTCAATTATTTGTCTCTTCTCTGTCCTAGAACCTCCTTTTCTCCTCTAACAAAAGATTCTATATCAATTTTATTTATAAAATAGACATAATAACAAAATAACTATTTCTTTTCTTGTCAGAAAATCTAGTAAACTACTTGCATCTAATACATTGTTTTTGTATCATAGTTTTAGTTCTTTCTCACGTTACAATGATACTTGTGCCCTTATCTAAAGTTAACTACTTGCTGTTTGCTCTCAATCCAATCTGCTAGAGATTGTCCTTGGTATCACATCAGTCTTCTCACTCATCAGCAAGGCCATGACATGGTCTGGATCTGGTTGGACTGATTTTTACTATTTTCACTGGTCCAAGCCACTTTCTTTTCTTACCAAGGCTCCAGCAACAGCATCCCCCACCCCCAAGGGAATCTCCTGTTTTCTGCAAAGCAGAGAGACTATTACATCAAGGTGAAATCATCATAATTTTAGCAACTGGGCATTGTCTCTGACCTGTCATCCTGTATCACATGAATGCTAAAGGAGGTCTAAATATCCAGCTCCTTTATATATATGATTCTTGCATTCAGCCCTCCCATTAAAAGGTGTGGTTGATTGGAGAGATCACTTCACCCAATTGTATGGCAAGCTATTGTCTTCTATACTCATTAATTAACTTCATTTTTCATAAATATGAATAGGTCACCAAGAATCAGCCAATATATGAGGAAACTTAAGCAGTAATGAGGATATCTAAGATGGAACAATTATTGACTTTGGAAATGAATAAATAAAATTCTGGGATAGGAAATATTTGTAAATTTAAAAGATGGCAAACCTTTATAAATAGTTCAACAGATGGGCTGGATTACAGAATGGCTGTACTACAGAATACATTGTTGATAAAGAAGAAAAGGCTGAAAATGTATGGCATTGAAGAAATCACTACAAAGGGAAACATCACATGAATATAAAGAGGAATAGAGGGTGTGTCAAATTCCACTATCTATCTACGAGGAGTTCCAAATAACAGAGAAAATAAAAAATAAATTCCAAGACCCAATAAAATGAGTTAAGAATCCCTGTGATTGAGGGAAGACACAAGTCTTCATCATTGAAATAACACACCAAATACTAAAAGAGAATAATGGGAAAAAATACATATACATTTCTGGAGAAATCGGAAAATGCCAGAACTAAAGACAAATTTGAATGAATTCCATATAGAAAAAAATAAATAAAGCAGATTATCTACCAAGAAATAAACATCCAAATGACTTTAGACATCTCACCAGTGACACTGAATACTAGGAGACAGCAGCAGAGCCTAATCTGAACAGATGCTTGAATCTGGCAATTAATGCATAACTTGCCATATTATCCAATAAAAAATAATGGCAAAATAAGTATGTTTGAACATGAAAACTTCAGGAATTTAGTCCACACTTATATACAAACTGTATATGTGTGTGTGTGTGTATATATGTGTGTGTGTATATATGTATATGTATAGACATATATATGTATAGACCCACACACACTTTCCATTAATTGATAAATTGATTCTTATGATTAAATAAGTTTGAGAAATGATCATTAGACGCTAACCTTAGCAGACTGTTCTTCGCCAACAATTTCTATATATATATACACACACACATACCTACACACGCACATACATATATATATGCGCGCACACACACACATATATGTATAATTTTAAAGTTATTAAAGATAGTTAATAACCAAATGAGAAACAATGAAAAATAAGTAAACAAAAGGAAGACACTGATGCAAACAATACTGGTAAGAATACAGATCCAGACAAAAAATCATTAGGTTAATTTTGCCTAATTATAAAACTAATTTTGGATCTTCCTAGACCAACTAAATTAACTTCTTCAGTAAAGATGTCTAAACATCTGGATATTTAACAATCTTCCATGAATTCATTTCTATGATTAGACACGTTGGGAGAATGACCATTAGCACTTGACATTTGGAGATTGTCCTTTGAGTAACAATTTGAAAGAGATAGAATTTCATATGGGCATTAAAATATTTATTGAATTTTCTTTTGATAAAGCCAGAAAATAAGAGAACAACTAGGTGTTCAAATCAATATAAAATTCAAAAACATATAACACACTAAATAACATGTCACAAGATTGAAAAGGCAAGATGGAAGGGGGTAAGTATATAGATTTCATTATTTTTATTAAAAGTAATAAACTTGATTGGAGAAATAAAAGAGAATTTTTCTTAACCATAAAGGCATAGACTAGAAGAATTAGAGATGGGAAGTGGAAGAGTTCAGGAGGAAATAGGTCATTTAAGAGTGTTAAATTTATTCTTTAGAAGTAGGGAGTTAATAGATAAATAATTTTTTCAAAAGTTATGAGAATAATAAAATTATTTACAATAATATTGTCTACCAAAAGAATTTAAAATAGCAATTACTCTAGGGAACAGAGCTTGAAGGAAAAACTTTTCTTCTCATTTAAATATTTGGAACTGTTAGAATTTCTAAACTATGAAGATATCTACAATGTCTACAATGACAGCAACCAAGATGCTCACTAAGATGATAATTGGAAACAAGGGTTAGTGCTCAGATTGATGAAATATGAACTTACTTTGGATTTCCCCTTTTCCTACTTCTCCCTGTTTTCATATATTCCTAAATTAGCACATGGTATTTTATAATTAGAAACTACACTTTTGTAGTTGTGTGGATTAATCATTACCATGATTATAAAGATATAATCTTGTTTTAAACATATGTCATGAAACACAGTAGTTAGCTGCTTTTTGCATGTTAAGTCTGTTTAATACATTAATTTTATAAAATATGTTAAAAATCTAATGAAACACTAAAATATATATAAAACAGTTCCTTTCAAAATCACAACAAAAATTTCTTATAATATTAGTTAACTTAGAGGCAAATATGATGCATATATAAGACAAAAATGCAAAAGAATCTAAAAGTGATACATCTCTTTTTTAATGAGAAAATTAAATAGGTCAATTTTCAGTTAAATAATTTAACTAATTTACACAACCACATCCAAATATTGAGTTAATTTTTTCTAGGTTGGCTAATGATGTAAATTTCATTTCAAAATTGATTCACTGGAAGTACCAAGACAATTTTGAAAAAGAGAAGTCATATTAAAGTAAATAATAAACATCAAATACACTTTGAATATAATTTTAAAAATAAAGATTATATGTAAGTAAAGAAATAATTCAGTGCAACCAAAAACAATCCAGATTAGATAACAAATGATATAAAGATTTAATATATTACCAAGTGCATTTCAAATTCTAAACGAAAACGATGGATTATTCAATTGATTATAGAGAGTCCACTGGCTAACCATTTGGAATAAAGATGCTGATCTGACACGTAGCAAATACACATTCCAAGAGTAAATACATAAAGAGTGTTGACTTAGGCATCATTCCACAAAAAGACAGTGCTGAGTTGATTTATGCTTGAAAAAATTGTTGCATAAATAAATAATCTCCAGACAAAAGAATACATAAAAATACCAAGAAACTATTACAGTTAAATGTCCATGAAATCTTTGAATATGAAAGGAATTTTTAAGCATGACTCAAAATGTAGAAATGATGGAGGGCTCATGGAAGAAAAAAGTGAATAGTGCAGAATTAGCAAGAGAGAGAGCAGCGGAAGTTGAAATCAGAGATGTTTATTTAATAGTTTGAAGTGCAGGATGTGGAAAGTAAGTGTGTGTGTGTGTGTGTGTGTGTGTGTGTGTGTACCATAAGTCACTGGGCCTGCCACTTGTTTTTGTGTGGTATGTGAACTAAGAATGTTTTTACATTTTTTAAATGGTTAAGAAAAATCAAAATAAGACTAGTGAAATATGAAGATTATATAAAATTCAAATTTCAGTGTCCATAAATAAAGATTTACTGGAACACAGTCAGGCCCACTTGATTATAGTCTGTGGCTGCTTCATGCTACAACAGCAGAATTGAGTAGTTTTGACAGGGACCATATGGCCTGCAAAGCTGAAAACATTTACTATCTGGCTCTTTACAGAAAAATTTGGCTGACCCCTGGTATAGACATATTCTGGGAGTTTCTCAATATGTAGCATATCACATCAATTCACTAGGCCAACCTCGATCAATTTTTGTACATAAATATTATTCTAAACTTAATAGGACTTCTGCATATACATCTTGTGTGTGTAGAGATGTGTGTATGTGTGATGGCAATGCACAGTTTGCTTTGAGAATTATATAATATATGGATGTAATTATATTTGAGAATTCCAAAAAAAATAGATACATGTAGAAACCAGTAGTACCATGCTTTTGAGATACATAATCACTCATGTTTGCTATTTTGGGGCTGCACTGAATTTCTGAGAACAAGCCTTTATTTTCCATTTTAATTAAACTAAACATTTAATTACATTTCCACTATTCTGTCAGCAGAAACAAATCTATAAATGTGGAGTGAAAAATTATGAGAACCGGTCTTTAATATCTCATCACAAACAGAGCATGTTATGGGCAATCTGTTCTTTGAGGGTGTATAGCAACCGTGTTTCCCATGAATGTTAATGCTAATAAAACATTCAAATACAGTACAGAATTTTTCATTTTTAGCTAATATCTATATATTAAAGGCCAAGATGCTGAAAATATATACCATGTTTACAATGATACCCATGCCCCTTAGGGTTTTAGTTTCCACCACAAGAGAATTCAATAAGTGAAGGGATAGTGCGTATTAAACACAAGTTTGCTGCCAAGCAATTTATGCCCAGCCTATGCTCAAATTTACACCAATAAAACTATACAAACATTTAGAATTTTTATTTTATTATAAGTAGCCAATATGTCTAGAGCAATTTGCCAGGTGCAATGAAAAATTAAAGGTACCTGCCCACAAAGTTGTTATAGTGATACATGAGAAGCAGACTTGTAAAGGTGAAAATGGAAATAAGGAAAAGCTCCCATCTAATAAGAGACATTACTCGAGAGGAATAGAATCTTTTTCCCCCATCAGTTTTCCTGGTGAGCTATGTTATGTACCCTCAAATAGGATGCATAGAATGTACTGATTTTATACATCAGTATTGTGAGCTTGGTTAATGGCAGTTTGGTCTAAAGAGATGAGCTTGTTCTTACTTGATAACAGAATGAAATTTCTGGGTATACAGGCCTAAGGACAAACTCTGGAATCCAGCAAATATACTTCAGTATGCCTCCCACCGCCACCAGGAAAGCCGATGGGAGGAAATGATTCTATTTCTCTGGACTTACATCTCTGATTAGATATGAGCTTTTCCTTATTTCCATTTTCACGTTTACCAGTCTGCATCTCATGTATCGCTACAACAATATTGTAGGCAGATAAATACACAATAGTGTATTCTGAAATATGCATTCTTTATTTCTAAAATTTAATAAATGTACTATGTTTGCAGTATTTCAGGGGCTTGAGAACTGTACTCTCTCTTTATGTCTAGATTTATCTTAATTTTGATCAATCAGGTCATCATTGAATATTAACTATCAGAGCATAATCTATATACATTAGGAATGTATAAAATCACTGGTGACTAGTTTAACTGGTGACAAGTTAATCTATATAGAGAACTTTAAATGCTAAGGAGACCAGTATATGAAGTTTTCACAATAGTGTATTCTGTCAACCAGCTAGTCAAATAATTATTGTATAGAGGTTCATGATAACAGGAGAGCAAGGGAAGGTAGTAATACTGAAATATTTAATGGAATCAGACTAGGAGAACCCAATTCATCTTTCCTCAAAATGTGGTAATATTTGTCCAAGAAAACCCCTTTATAGATGAATAACGCAATAATGCCAACATTTGCTGCTGCTTCTTTGTTTTCACGGCCCTAATACTCCATTCTGGAAGATACATTCTGTACTTTTAAAATATAATAAATGTACTATGTTTGCAGTATTTTGGTGGGTTGAAAAATATTTTCTCTCTTTATGTCTGGATTGCCTGTCTTAATTTTGATCCATCAGATTGTCATTGAATATTAACTATGAGAATATAATCTTATTTCTTTTCTTTCTTCTTGTGGGATGCTTTCTTTCCTCTTCTTGGGAGATGTGTCAACGGAGACTCCAGATATTTACATAAATGAATGATGAATTAGTCTATATTATTCTCTCATTTACCACAAAACATAGTGGAAAGTGGTGTGTGTGTGTGTGTGTGTGTCTGTGTGTGTGTGTGTGTTTGTGTGTGTGTGTGTAACCTCTACCATCTTCCATTTCTTAATCTCTTACATCACTCCTTCTTTTTAATTTTTTTAAATTTTTTTTGAGACAGAGTCTCCCCTAAGCTGGAGTGCAGTGGTACGATCTTGGTTCAATTGATTGTCCTGCCTCAGCTTCCCGAGTAGCTGGGATTATAGGCATGCACCACCACGCCCCACTATTTTTTGTATTTTTAGTAGACACAGGGTTTTGCCATGGTGGCCAGGCTGTTCTTGAACTGCTGGCTTCAACTGATCTGTCCACCTCAGCCTCCGAAAGTTCCAGGATTAGAGGTGTGAGCCACCATGCCCAGCCTATGCCTAATATATCATTCTTTTTTGGTTTCTGTTCCTCTCATTCAACCAAATGACTGTCTCATAAAATTTTCTGTATCATTCAATCCAATGAGCATTTTCTAATCTTTATCTGATTTGAATTTTCTGTATCATTAGCCATACTTTCCTTAAGTTCTGAGACAAACCATTTTCTTACTTTTACTCCCACCTTTTTGGTTGTGCCTTTTCAAGCTGTTTCCCAGACTTGCTTTCTCTAGTTTAAATGTTGGAGGTCTTCATAACTATCTCCTTTGTTTTTTACTGAGTACTCAAATTTAGGCAATCTTGTCAGAGATCATAATTTCAAACATTTGTCTTATTCCCAAGACTCTCACGTGTATACCTCTAGATAATTCCTTTCCTCAGACTTTTACATCCAACTGACTACTTAAATATCGACTTGGATTTCTGTAAAGCATTGCAAACCTAGAATTCCAGAACTGAAATAATGATCTCCTTATCCCCTGCACACACACACATCATTACATATTATCATTTTGCTTCACAAATAGCTTTTCAATTCCATTTACCACCTTTTATCTCGAACAACTGTTGTTGTCCAACTTATATTATCTCTCCCCTAAATCAAAATAATCGTTTATTTGAACAGCGATTTGTAGTTCTTCTTGTAGAGATCTATTGCTTCCCTTGTTAGCTGTATTCCTAAGTATATTATTCTTTTTGTGGCAATTGTGAATGGGAATTCATTTGTGATTTGTCTCATTTTGACTGTTATTGGTGTTCAGAAATACTAGCGATTTTTGCACATTGATTTTGCATCCCAATACCTTGTCAAAGTTTCTTATCAACTTAAGAAGCTTTTAGGCTGAAATGATGGAGTTTTCCAGATATGGGATCATGTCATCTGCAAACAGGGATAGTTTGACTTCTTCTTTTCCTATTTGAATGTCCTTTCTTTCTCTTGCCTGATTGCTCTGGCCAGATCTTCCAACACTATGATGAGTAGGAGTGGTTGAGAGAGGGTATCCTTGTCTCATGCCAGTTTTCCAGGTGAATGCATCCAGCTTTTGATTATTCAGTATGATACTGGCTGTCGGTTTGTCTTACATGGCTCTTATTACTTTGAGGTATGTTCTTTCAGTACCTAGCTTATTGAGAGTTTTTAACATGAATTTTATCAAAGTCCTTTTCTACACTTATTGAAATAATCATGTGGTTTTAATTCTGTTTATGTGAGGAATCACAATTATCGATTGGCATGTGTTGACCCAACCTTGCATACCAGGTGTGAAGTCTGCTTGATTGTGGTGGATGAGCCCTTTTTGATGAGGGCTGGATTCGTTTTGTCAGTATTTTTGCATCAGTGTTCATCAAGGATATTGGCCTAAAGTTTTCTTTTTTGTGTTGTATTTCTGCCAGGTTTTGGTATCAGAATAATACTGGGCTCATAGAATGAGTTAGGGAGGAGTCCCTCCTTTACAATTTTTTGGAATAGTTTCAGTAGGGATGATATCAGCTCTTCTTTGTACATCTGGTGGAATTCAGCTGTCAATCCATCTGGTCCTGGGCTTTTTTTTTTTTTTGGTTGGAAGACTATAACTGCCTCAATTTCAGAACTCATTATTCATCTGTTCAATGGTTCAATTTCTTCCTGGTTCAATTTCAATACAGTCTTGGGAGGGTGTATACATCTAGGAATTTATTCATTTATTCTAGATTTTCTAGTTTATGTGAATGGTGGTGTTTATAATATTCTCTGATGGTTGTATTTCTGTGTGGTCAGCCAAAATACCCTTCTTATCATTTCTGATTATGTTTACTTGAATTTTCTCTCTGTTTTCTTTATCAGTTTAGCTAGCAGTCTAGCTATTTTATTAATTTTTTCAAAAAATAAAAATAAAACAGCTCCTGGATTTGTTGATCTTTGAATGTTTTTTGTGTCTCTGTCTCCTTCAGTTCAGTAGCATTTCTATACATCAATTTTGTTGAAGCTGAGAGCCAAAATAAATAATGCAATCACACTTCCAGTAACTGCAAGAAGAATAAAACACCTAGGAATACAGCTAACCAAGGAGGTGAAAGATCTCTACAAAGAGAACTAACTACAAACCACTGCTTAAAGGAATCAGGGATGACACAAACAAATGGAAAAACATGTGATCATGCCCATAAGTGATAGACTGGATGAAGAAAATGTGGTACATATATATCATGGAATACTATGCAGCCATATAAAGGAAGGGGATCATGTCCTTTGTAGGGACATGGATGGAGCTAAAGGCAAATATCTTTAGCAAACTAACACAGGAACAGAAAACCGAATTCCACATGCTCTCACTTATAAGTGGGAACTAAATAATGAGAACACACGGACACATAGAGGGGGTCAACACACAGTGGGGCCTATCAGAGGGCAGAGGGTAGGAGGAGGTAGAGGAGCAGAAAAAATAACTAATGGATATTAGTTATCTAATATACCTCGGTGATGAATAATCTGTACAACAAACCTCCATGATCATGTTTACCCATGTAAAAAACCTGCACATCCTGCACATGTACTGGTGAACTCACAATAAAAGTTTTTTTTTTTTAAAGTAGTTTCTTAACTGGTCTCTTCACATCACTATTACAACAGTTCAAACCATTCAACTCACTATGTCAGAATGATTCTTAAATATAAACCCGATGTTCGCTGATCACCTCATTGACATCCTTTGATTGATTCATCTGCTTTTAGGATAGGGAAATTCTTTCTTTGACATTCAAGGGCAAGCATCACTGTTTATTTGTTGTTTTTAAGAGTCTGAACTGTGCCTAAGAGAATGAGAGTTAACTCTCTCTCATTGGGACCCTCTCTCAATATGCTCTTTCTGTACTTTTAAGGGCAGCTTATATTGAGGTACTGATTGTTAAGACCCTGATAAGTTATCCATGATACCTCGAAAATAGGGCTTGACTTACGAGGTTGATGACTAACCAGTTTAGAATGTCTTTGAACTTTTTCTTTGTCTAGGACATTAAGAAACAGAAAGATTATTTTCAATGCTTCTTAGTATCTGATTCTGTCTATTTATATATTTATATTAATTGACTAATGTCTTCATGAATTTTATTTTTAAGTATCATCCATCGAAAAAAGAGTTAAGGCTTCTAATTAATCACTTTCTCTATTTAAATGTACACATTTCAAAATAGATATTACAATCAAGCATCAGAATACAATTTAGGTATTCAAATTTATACCTACAAAACTATTTTTACATACCAAATCTTAAGGGAACCAAAAAAATCTCTTCATCACTACATTATTGTAAGTGTATTTTGAGATCTAAAATTAGAATATCACTTAGTTTTTATAGTATCTCTTTGTTTTATATAGCCAAGCATATATTTAATTGCTTTCCCCAAATGCTGTTAACAGCAAGAAAAATTTGTTTATAGTGATATCCAAAATATTTTTAGATTGCTTATCTAAGTCAATAGATACCCTGATGCTTACTTAATGTACTATTTTAGATAATTTATACCACTGTGGTTATACAAAAATGCCAGTGACAGAATATTCACAACATTTATCTGATACTTATAGAAAATTTGAATAGGCATTCTCCAAATATGACAGAGAGGCATAGAGGTACTACTCTTTCAAATTCAATGAGTTTAGCGCAGTCCAATAGTAAATATTTAACTGCATTTGAAAATATTTACAAGAAAAGGCTCTGTACTAGGTACTGCCTGTACTTTAGGATATAAGGAAATATATCCATAGTCTCTGCCTGTAATTCATCAACAGTCTGCTGCGCAAGAAAGAGAAACAGAAGGTGGAAATATAATGCTTGCAATGTGATAAGTATTACTGTGATGGGATAAAGTCAGGAAGAGAACTCTCCCAATACAGTCTGAGAGGAATGGGAAAACCTTCCTAGAAAAGATGTCCTATGCTGCTGCATGAAGGATGAATATGAGATAATCCTGTAATCAGGTCTTAAGAAGACAGAATGGTCCAAAGCAAACAACTGGATCTAATTTTTCAGCTGTATCGTAAGAAAGCAAAAGAATCTGAAAGCAAGACAAAACAAAACAAAATAATTTTATATACAGTTAAAGCCAAAGTCTAAGCATAAGAAAATGAAATCCAGTCATCTTCTTAGAAAGTCATTTTTCTCTCACGCTAGAGAAGATTAAAAATGTTATGGATGAGGAAGTGGAACATAAGTAGAAGTGTGAATCCAGAAAGTTGGAGCCTCCGTCTGAGTAAGCACCATTCAGAAACAGCTCCAGTGAATGAGGCGGAAGCATATAAGCATTAAATGATTCCTTTATCTCCATCTGGGAAAATATTTATCATAGTGAACTATTGAACTGTTGATCATTTGGTTGGAGTAGATATTTGTCTAAATTCTTATGTCCACTTTTCATCCAGAGAGCATCCTCAACAAACTCGGAAACCCACATTCTTCTAGAATGGAGGGAGGAGCTTTGGACTTCATAGAATTGGAGATGAGATTAAATGAAAGGACATACCCTAGGTCAAAATAGTTAACAGAAGAAAGCACAGACTCTTGTAAAGTGGGAACAGTAGTAGAAAAAGCCAGGGTTTTCGATAGGCTTTCTAGTGATCTACCTGCATGGTAGATTTGTGTGCCACGTTGATCACAAACCTTGGTTCGGAAACAGACACATGGCTTATCTAGCCAAGAGAGAATGGGCTAGATACCCTGGATCAAGTTTCCCATAGGTCCCACGTTTATTAAAAGTGTGGTCCAATATTTACTCTCTTCCCTGAACTAGATAAATAAGAGAGAATCGGAGCTTTTGTGTTTTCCCAGAGGGTTGAGTAATTAAGCATGGTCCACCTATCAGAAAGATGTGGCATGTACTGAGGATCATAGCATACAACATAACATCTCAGAGCAGCAGTTATGCATGAGAGTCAAAACGGAAGACTGGTTCATCAAGATGTTGCAGCCTAGAAAAACTTAGAAAGCCTAATACCATGTTTACACTCATGGCCAAGAAAAATGGGGATTTAGAGTTAAATCATTTTGAAGCACAGATAATACACAAATGTTAATTTTTGTACATGTATTTAATTTTGTCTGAGAATATTCACAAATCAGTTACCATTTTGTTATGGAGAACAGGGTAGAGAGCTGAATTGATAATGAGACAACTGAATAGCAAAATCACAATAAGCTGCCATGGATTACTGAATGTTCCCAGTATGCAGGGCAGATAATGAGCTTGCATTTTTATCAACAGAAATGGCAGACCATTTGACTAATCAAGATGTAGGTGTTTTGCTCTATTGGTTTGGAAAAAGGACAGGAAAGCAAATTAGTTGGCATAGGTAAGACTGGACGAAATTTTAGATGAATCAGGTCTTTAGCCTATAGAAAAGGAATGCAGATAACAGGGCAAACATTTCAATAAAAAGATTGGTGGCTGTGAGAAAACAAAAAGGGAATATAAATTGTTCTACCACAAAGACACTTACACATGTATGTTCATTGCAGCACTACTTATAATAGCCAAGACAATGAATCAAACTAAATACCCATCAATGGCAGATTGGATAACAAAAATGTGGTACTTATACACCACAGAATACTATGCAGCCACTAAAAGAACACAGCAATGTCTTTTGAGGGAATATGGATGGAGCTGGAGACCATTATTTTTAGCAAACTAACCCAGGAACAAAGAACCAAATACCACATGTCCTCACTTATAAGGGGGAGCTAAATGATGGGAACACATGGTCACAAAAAGGGGAACAACAGACACTGGGGCCTTACTTGAAGATGAAGGTTGAAGGAGGAAGAGGATCAGAAAAAAAATAATTCTTGGGTACTATAATTAGTGCCTGAGTGACAAAATAAACTGTACAACAAACCCACATGATATGAGGTTACCTACATGAAGTGCACATGAACCCCTGAACCAAAAATAATTTTTTTTAGAAAAAGAAAATAAAATGTGAGAAAGAAACAGTGATAGGAGCATAAACGGAGGATGCTGAGGTTAACCTTTTCAGCTGAGATTCTCTGAAAAATATCAATTATTTTTCACCAACAATAATTCAGCATTACATAGTTGCAGTCAGAGCGCTGGTTGTGGCAGAAGTCATGAAAGTATGTACAAAGAGAAAAATTTTCAATTGTACAATATTTAGTAAACAATGCAGTATCTAACCTTTGTTCTAGGAAGAAGGTATGGACTAATTTTTATCTTTCAAGGTTTGTAAACCTCTAGGCATGAGTTGCAGGCTTCTACTTTAATTCACTATAGATCATGGCCTTGGGGTCAGGTGTTTGTAGTTTCCAAGTCATGTCATAATTGCCTACCTGTAAAGAGAAAACAGCAATCAAAAGTATCATGAATGTACACCTGTAGTAATATTGCCTTTCATTTAGTTTTCAATTTCTCATGTGTCATTGTACTTCAAGTAAATAACATGATCAAATAAAGAGCCTCCACATTAAGTCAAAAATTTAAAAAATACATTTTCAAAATTTCTTGGAGTAAGAAATTGATGTGTTCTTTGAAAAAAATTGAAAATCTCACTTAAAATGTCAAATATATTTTCAGTTAGTATGCTCAATATTTTTATTTCTGAAAAACTAAATACGTACTGAAAAACCTTGCATTTTTAAGGAATTTTTTCCCTTGGAAAGTTGGCTTTGGCTGAACAAGAGTCATTTTCTTTTTCTTAAATTTAGAGTTGTATATTGCCACTATGATAGGAAAATAAAAGTCCCTTCCAAATTATATTTATAAGAATTTTTTCATTTCTAAAATAGGGTCAAATTTGTTATTTTTTGTGAAATGTCTTCTTTTATTTCCTTTTCCCATTGAGGAAATAAACTGTCTGCATGGGTAGCACTGGGCTAATGTCTAACAAACCACTTACACAATAATTGAAAGGCAAACATTCATTAACCAAATAAAAAAAGTTATAAAAGCCCAAATTGGCAAAACCCACATAAGAATTAAAATGTCTATAGATTAAAATTACTAAATTTCTCATACACCTTTAGTATTTCTGAATTATTTTAAATCAACTGACAACTGTAGAGAAAGAACTATGTTGTCACATTGGTGGTCACTAGTTGATGTGGTGAGAAAGTTTCAAGGCTTAGTTACTTTAGCCTTGAAGCCAGAAAGAGAATCACTAGGTAGGCCAATATAATGTGAATCAGAAAAAATGGAGCAGAATAGGATACCAGCTGGATGAAAACTTTTCTCTTAGTCACACTGTTAAGGATGTTCACATCCCTTAGTAAACAAAAACTAGGCTCTCCATTCTATCACTTAAGGTTAGATGTAGAAAGTACCTATGGTAAATGAATGTGTAGGTCTCTACACACTGTATGAGTTCAACATTCTCAATAAAATCTTGACAAAAGGATTCATTTAAAGGCAGGCATGCATGAGAGAGATAGGGAGTGTGAGAAAGAGAGAGAAAACTAAAAATAGTTGTTATTACAAGGGTTCAGTACAGGGACAGAATATTACTAAACACTTTAGGGTAGTTGAAATTTAATCTTCATAACAATAGGGTGAGGTAGGTACTATTTTTCTCTTTTCAAGTCTGGAACTAAGGCACTGTGAGGTTAAGTATTTAATAACTTGACAATGTCACACAGACCTGGGCCCATGTGGCAAATTCAGCATTCTAAATCCAGATTTTGATATATTTACACCCTCTTTCTATGGTCTGTATTACATTGATACAGGTAGAAGTAGATTTAGGAATGTCTAGAGATACAAATATAATGATAAGTAAAAATAAGCCCAACAACAACATAGAAATAGACATAGAGTTTTAGGTTCCATGGCATGACTTTTGCAAACAAGATTCTTTTATCTCACGTGGAGTAATCATGTGAAGCATTACCACTTAGAGAACTTTTGCTCATTGAGCTTTGCTTGTGTATGAGCCTGACGCAGAGTTTATGTACATAAAGTAAGCCATTTTGTATTCTAAATAATCTTTGATGTTTGGGTGCGAAGATGTTTAAGAAAATAATAAAAAAAAAAATGTGATATCTATGATTGCATGATTTTTATAGAATTGGCCTCCCAAATAATTCTTTAAGGTTATAGATTCAATTAATATTGAAAGTGAGAAGAATCAGGATTTTGTTTCCTATGGAACAAAAATGAATAACTGGAACATTCAGATCTGGTAAAAGCAGTTGAGGTACTTTAAATGCAAAACCATTAAGTGAGTTCTCTGAGAATAAGGCATTCTTAATGAACCTGAGAATGTGAACTGTACCTTGATATTTTCATGGAATTAAGCACCAAGAAAATGTCACTACAAAAGGAGTGAGAATTGTAGTACTTATGTGAGACAATAAAATAAGAATGATACTATCTTTTAAAGCACAAAATAGAGTCACTAATGTTAAGAAATGTTTGCTTACAGTTGACATAGAAGAATGACTATTAAATTAATGAGGTCTGCATACTCTTTACGGATGATATATGGTAACATAGAGTCATTATAAAATCACATATTGATATGGTTTGGATTTGTGTCCCCACTCAAATCTCATGTCAAATTGTAACCCCTTAATGTTGGAGGAAGGGCTTTGTGGGAAGTGATTGGATCATGGGGCCAATTTGCCTCTTTCTGGTCTCGTAATAATGAGTGAGTTCTCATGACACCTGGTAGTTTAAAAGCGTGTGGTATCTTTTCCTTCACTCTCTCCTTCTCTGCCCATATACGGCGTACCTGCTTCCCCTCACTTTCTGCCATAACTGTACATTTCCTGAGGCCTCCCAGCTATGCTTCCTGTACAGGCTGTGGAACTGTAAGTCAATTAAAACACTTTTCTTTATAAATTACCCAGTCTCAGGTAGTCCTTTATAGCAATGCAAGAATGAACTAATATAGAAAATTGGTACCGAGGGTGGGACATTGCTATATAGATACCTGAAAATGTAGAAGCAGCTTTGGAACTGGGTAATGGGCAGAAGTTGGAACAGACTGAAGGACTCAGAAGAAGACAGAAAGATTAGGGAAAGTTTAGAATTTCCTAGAGACTTGTTAAATTGTTGTGACCAAAACGCTGATATTGATATGGACAATGAAGTCCAACCTGAGGTAGTCTTAGATGGAGATGAGGAACATATTAGGAACCGGGATAAATATCACTCTTGCTATGCTTTAGCAAAGAGACTGGTGGCATTTGTGCCCCTGCTCTAGGGATTTGTGGAACTTTGAACTTCAGAGAGATGATATCTAGGGTATCTGGTGGAAGAAATTTCTAAGCAGCAACCCATTCAAGAAGTGGTTTGCCTGCTTCTAACGATGTAGGCTTATATTCGTGAACGAGATATAATCTTAACTTGGAACTTGAATTTAAAAGGGAAGCAGAGTTATAAAAGTTTAGAAAATTTGCAGCCTGACTGTGAGGATAGAAAATGGGTAGAAAAGAAAGGCCCGTTTTATGGGGAGGAATTCAAGCCTGCTGCAGTAATTTGCATAAGTAAACAGGAGCTGACTGTTAATAGCTAAGACAATGGGGAAAATGCCTCAAAGGCATTTCAGAGACCTTCATGGCAGCCCCTCCCATCAAAGGCCTGGAGGCCTAGGAGGGAAGAATAGTTATGCAGGCAGGGCTCAGGAACCTCAAGACAATGTTCCCTGCATCCCAGCTGCTCCAGCTCCAGTCATGGATAAAAAGGCCCCAGATGCATCTCAGGCCACTGCTCCAGAGGGTGTAAGCCATAAAAAGCTTTCATGGCTGTCACATAGTGTTAAGCCTCTGGGTGTGCAGGGGGCAAGGGTTGAGGCTTGGGAGCCTCTGTTTCAATTTCAGAGGATGTATGGAAATGCCTCGATGTCTATGAAGAAGTCGGCTACAGGACCAGAGCCCTGATGGAGAATCTCTACTAGGGCTGTACAGTGGGGTTGGAGTCTCCACACAGAGTTCCCACTGGAGCACTGCCTAGTGTAGCTGTGAGAAGAGGACCACCATCCTCCAGGCCTCAGAACAGTAGATTCACCAATAGCTTGCACAATGTACCTGAAAAAGTAACAGACACTGAAAGCCAGCCCTTGAGAACAGCCAAGGGAGTTGAGCCTTGCAGACCCACCAGGATGAAGCATCTCAAGGCCTTGGGACCCAACCCCTTGTCTCAGTGTTGCCTGGATGTGAGACATGGAGTCAAAGGAGATTATTTTGAAGCCTTAAGATTTAATGACTGCCCTGTTGAGTTGGGAATTGCATGGGGGCTTGTAGCTCCTTTGTTTTGTCCAGTTTCTCCCTTTTGGAACAGTTGTATTTACCCAATGCCTGTATCCTCATTAAATCTTGCAAGTAACTAATTTATTTTTAATTTTACTGTCTCATAGGTATAAGGGATTTGTCTTATCTCAGATGGGACTTTGGATTGTGGACTTTTAAGTTAATGCTGAAATGAGTTAAGACTTGGGGGACTGTTAAGACAGGAAGATTGTACTTTGCAATGTGTGAAGGACATAAGACTTGAGAGGGGCCAGAGGAGAAATAATATGGTTTGGATTTGTGTCTCCACCCTAATCTCTAATTGTACTATAATCTCCAACGTTGAAGGAGGGGTCTGGTATGAGGAGATTGTATCATGGGAGTGGATTTCCCCCTTGCTATTCTCATGACAGTGAGTTCCCATGAGAGCTGGTTGTTTAAAAGTGTGTGGCACCTTCCCCTTCACTCTTTTCCTTCTTCTCTGACCGTGTATGTTAACAGCTAAGACAATGGGGAAAATGCCTTGAAGGCATTTCCTGCTTTCCCTTCACCTTCTGCCATGATTGTAAGTTTCCTGAGGCCTCCCTGGCCATGCTTTCTGTACAGCCTGGGAAACTGTGAGTCAATTAAAAATCTTTTCTTTATAAATTACCAAGCCTCAGGTAGTTCTGTATAACAATGTGAGAATGAACTAATACACATATAATCTCTATAAACATTTTATTGAATGTTTATAGAGAATAGTGGAAAATAATAATCTCATAGGAATTTGGTAACAAATATACATTTTCTTTCAATGAGCTGAAGCCATGGACAGAGCAACTGATAAATATTTGCTTAATAAAAATAACATAGTTAAGGACATTTTAGCCCCCAGAAAATAACCACCTTAGAAAAATTACAAGGCAATTGACTTTTGTAGTTCAACACATTAGGTTCGTTTTTCAAAGGATTAATCACAATGTGTCTATTGTTATTTTCTTATTATCCTGATCTTCTCCCAACTAGGATTGTGTTTCACTGAAAACCTTCTATATTTATAACTTTAAATGCCACAAAACATCCTAGGTATTGACTATTCCATTGAGTTCATATTAAGCAAGGCCTTGCCATTTCTCTATTGTTGTACAATAATACATGCACTTCATGGTCTGGCCTTAGTGAAATCATTCAGTGGAAATAATAAGGAAGTAGTTGGTAAGGTTTGGGACTTAATTTGTCAATGTAAGGATTATGAAATACATTGCTTGTATAAAATCTAATAAAGCTGGTTTTGTTTCTGCTTCAGTGTTTATATGAATGATATTACCATCTGCTCTTGAGGAGACCCCAGGCATGATCTCTGAAAAATAACTTAATCAAACATTTTAAATAAATACACAAGATTTGGCAATAATCATGCAACAGATACAAAAAAACATTTCTTGATATTGCTACATATTTTAACTAGACCCATATTTTTAATATAACGGCTCAATTAATTAGTTGTCCCCTTCCAAATATTTTATATATGATTTTATGGTTTAAAAGAAACGTTAACTTGTAATAATTTAAGCAGATCTTGAAGAAAAGGGTTAAAAGACAAAAGTTAAGAAAAAAAACAAAGAATTCTAAAGTTTTATATCATAGGTAATTTAACTTTTATGTATTATTTCTAGTCTATCAATGTGAAACAATTCTATGCAAGGATATTTTAATCATAGAAAGGAAAAATATTATGAATATATAATTGACTTGATTTTCCAATGGGTGAGTCTATGTTTGTACTTGGGTATACAAAATCACTACCTTCCTGCATTTTTATAGAGCATATATTATTTGTAGTTAATACATTTACATCTGAGCAGTGAAGGGTGACTTTCAACTCTCAGAGAAAGCCAAATTTTATTTTTCACAACCTACGTTAGATATCTGATACACATTTCTTTCTAATGTCTTTCTGATTTTTTTTTTTAACTTTAAAACATACCAAACCTAATAGACTACGTTTTCTCCCCAAATATCTGATCTCTTTTGGAATTCCTTTCCACTATGATAGCATCATTCTGATCTGACATATTCTTTTACAACCTTCCTTCACTTCCAATTAATATTCAAGTCATATCTCTGTTTCAGAGCTGTTAAATCAATTCCCACAAACTAATATCCACAGCCCTCAGCTTTGCTTGTGCTCAGGCACTCATCTTGTCTCAATTGTGTCTAACGGTACCTGTTCCCTTTCGCTAATATTCCCATATAATTGTTTATATTGTTCATTGGCCAGGTTTCTTAGCTATAGAGAAATCCACTCTAGCTAGTTAAAGAAGAAAGGTATTTATTTATGAAGTTGTACTGACACTTTAAAGAATATTTAGCAAAACGTAAACAACAAACTGTAGGTTGAGCTTCCATGAAGAACTCCCATAACTATCCCACAAAACTGAGGCACTGAATGAGTTACCTTAGTCATATCACCCCAGACACTTGCTCCAGAATCATGCTGCATATGATCTAATCCCAACAACAAATTGCTCAGCCTCTCTTCATAACCAACTCAGTTCTGCACAGTTTCCTGTTAGGGTACTGATTAGAGAAACTTAAATTCCATCTGGAGCTCTTGCTGCAGTAGACTCTGGGAAATGCAGTTTTTAGAATTCCAGCCAAGGCAGTACAAGGAGTAGAGCTAATTGGAATGAGTGTTAAACAAATGGATTCACAATATCCATCACATATTGCAAACAAAGTATTTTTAAAAGCTAATCTCATCATAAAACTGTTATTTACTTGTCAAAATGTTTTAATTAACTATTGCCTAATGGCTAAAATCCAAACTTCATTATTGATCTTTAAGAAAACATTTCTTAAAATGTAAATATTTGTTTGGCCAAAAACTTTCTTCAGAGTTCAATTTTGCTTAGTATTGTTCTTGGCTCTTATTCTGGGAAATAACATATGGCTCCCAGGCATCTGGGACTGGGGTAGGGTGCTATATAAAATAAATAATAGACAAACTGATCTGGGATGATAAAACGTTGCATAAAATCTCCTTTGAGACCTGACGGAAGTAACGTGAGCTTCAGAAAGGAAGACGGGAGAAAAACTTTCAAAGAGGAAGTGATATTTAGCACATTTTTAAACCATAGAAACATGTTGGCCAGTTTGCCATGTACCCATGGCAAAGAGAAGTGAAGACCAGAATTTACAGATTAGTGTAAATGTATGGGCTTGTAGAATACATATGAGAATAAAAAGGAGAATGATAAGTCATATGGAATGACAGGGAGTACTCCATGTGCTGATATGATAAGGGATCATCAGATGAATAAAATTCTCATTCACTTGCCTAAAGGGTTTAGACTATCCTGTGAGGGGTTGAGAGCCATGCAAGGAGTCTAACAAGGAGATGAACCTAAGTTTTTCCTGAGAGTTTTTCGGGGATGGACCGAAGCGTAGTAGGGGCTAAATCCATGTAGAACACTTAGAAGCAATTATTCCAGGGTCAGATCCAAATTCATGCAGTGGATTTGAATACTAAAAGGAGCTTATGCTTGGTAAGTGAGTGAAGATACAGCAGCATCACTCACTGACTTGCGAGGTCTTTAATATTGTGGCTTATCTACCAATAATTTCACCAATGCTATTCCAGTAAATCCAAATGAATCACCTTTTTTAGGGACCATATCTTTCATAACATATCCTTGAACGTTCTGTTCCTTCTGCCCAGAACAGCCTGTACTCTTCTCTGATCAGTTATCTGACAAGATTTAGCTTAAAGGGCTTTATTTTGAAAATATTCTTTCATGCTTTGAGGCAGTAGCAGACACTCTCTCTTTACCATATGAAAAATTCTGCCTTTCAATGTACAGATCTTAGTACACTGTAAGTATTCATTTGTGGGCTGTGTTCCCACTTGGTTATGACTTTCTAAGGGTTCGGGGCTATGTCTTAACTTTTGGAAAGTAGCAGATATTTGGTATATATGGAGAATTAATTTAAATTAATAATAATTACAACTTTTTCTAGGACATATAAGGTTCTCTAATAAAATATACCAATATAATAAGTCACAGTATTTCCAATATTTTCACTGTTTTTTTATACTTAATTGGTCACATTTCCATCTAGGAAATATTGATATAAAACATGTAAACTAGATTCATATACTCCAAATCAGTGAATGTAAAAACGACTACAGTTTAATCTTCTGGATAATTAGCAGAGACAAATCAACATTTTATTTTAGTCTTTGGCCAAACCCTGACCAGTTTGTGTTGCCCAAATACGATTTTCTTTTTCTTTCAACAGAATAACATCTGGCAAAAGCCCAGGTCATTTTTAAATACTATAATTTTCTCTTAATCAGCTTTCTTGTCCTGAGTCTCATTTTCCTCTAATCAGTTCAGGTGTTCCTCATTGTTAGTGCCAATTCAAAATGATCAGTGTTCAAGATTGTTTTCTAAGTGAGTCACCCAGCAAATTCTTTTTATATCACAATTTTCTTCACATGCTTTTTCCATTACTACCCATTCATCACTTGGTCCATTTTCCTAAGTAATAACCTGTGCTTAGAAATATGTTCTATTAAATACCCACCGACTACCGTGTCCAGTATAAACTTTATTTTTGAATCATTCCCTCATACAAAGTTGTCAAAATATGCTAAATATTCTAAAACATTGCTGTATTTTTCTAATCTATACGTGTCCACAAATTAGAGCTACTTGTGCATCATTTCTTAAGTAATTCAATACTTTGAGTTCATGTTAGTACCATGACGTGGGATTGTTCCTAAAGAAGTGCCATAAGAACACATTGCTTTTCTGTTACAGGAGAAAATATTGAAGAAGTTTGTCATATGAGAATCCATAAGGGGATTTGTTGCCAGGCAGATGAGATCTGTGGCCAATTCATAAATTTGCCAATAAGATGCTATGTGGCCATTGATGAATTACTTGTAGTCTCTAACCTTCAGTTTTCTCAAATATGAAAAAAAGTAGATAATATATTTCTCACAGAATTTCTGTGAGGTTTGCAATTAATGCAAGTGCCAAACCTACAAACTTTATTTAGTTAGCACATATGTTTTGAATATGAAACCTATCCTGTAATTGTACATTATGTATTTCTATAAGTATGAAAGCATTGAAATTCTAATTTTCCACCATGTAGCAAAATAGAAATGTATTTATTTTCTAACTTTGAACAACTCTGATAGCAATTTTTTTGTCAAAATCAAGCATATGTTTAACGACATTTGGCAGTGCTACACATAAGACCAATGCGAGCAATAAGGTTAACATAATCTGCTGAAAATAAAAAAGAAGTTTTTTATTAAAAAATAGCTTCACATAATAAAATTTGGACCTTGATATGGAAATAAAATAAAATTTTCTTTTATGAAAATAATGTTAATTACCTCAAGTTGCTTTTATAAATAAATGGCTGTGTACATTTTCACGATTGTTTAAAAAATCAATAATGTATGATTAAACACTTTATGTATGATTAAACTTTTTATATATGATTAAACTATGCATTTGAATATAGAAATAGCTTCTTAACATCCATATAATATGCATTGTAGAGTCTTAGGTTGATATATAATATAGCATAAAGAATAAATTTAAATCAAACATAAATTAATACATACATATATAGTCTGCTGTTTTTGTCCATTTTGATAAAAGGCTATGTTTAAAATACATGGTTATTAAAAAGAATTGATGACAATTGGTTATTAAAAAGTTGGCTGACAAAGTTGAGAAGTGATTCAGCATTTATTGAGAACCCGTTACACATCTGATCCAGTTCTGGATGCTCTACATATATTAATTAATTGAATTCTTGCCGCACTACTTAGGCTTATAAGCCTAAACACTGTAGTGTTTCCTCCATTTTGCTAGGAAGGAAAGCAGCTCTGAGACATAATCAGTGTTTTCTCTCATAATGTGGATGTTAAGCTATGGTAAGGTTGAGACTTAGTGTCATCTACTCAAGTCCATCATGCAATTTACCTTCCCTTTTAAGAGGGATTATGGCTTAACATTTATGACTTAAATTTTTGCTTCTAATTTTTATATGGTGGTCTTGAATGAAAAATCATTAGCTGATTCTGACTTAAGATAAGGTTGCTAAGCATCATGGAATATGTAAATTAATGTAATTGAACTCTTTTTCTCCCTTTGGGGAAGGTTAGATTAAAATGAGTGGCCTTTGCCCTTATCAAAAATATGAGATGACTTTTTGTCAAGTATTTGCATAATTAATATACATCAATTACAAACATGATGAGTTTTAGTCTACTAATATATATTTTGAGATGTTGTAACAGAAATAATTATTTTAAAAGACTTAATTTTACACACGTAAAGATAGTATACATCTAAAAATCTGTAAATTGTTTATTGAGCATTAAAAAAACTTTATTTTTCTGTGCAAACATAATTGTGGTGTTTGTCATTGCTTTTAATGGCAAAAACTGCAACCACTTGTGCAGTAACCTAAGTTATGTTTTCAATACAATACAAATAAAATAATAATATATATTTGTCTTATCTTTCATTTATGGAAAATAGTTCTTTCTCCTGTATGAAAACATTAAATTGTTTAGCTTATTTTCCAGAAATATTGTACTTGGTGAAAGAAGATTTAAATTAACAAAGATGACACCTAAATTTCTTGGACCACTTTCCAGTATTTTCTAATCTGTGTAATAGAACATACATGTATGTAACACAGAAGGCAGTTTTACTGTTGCTTTAGTGAGTTATATATCTACTACTTCCTGAGCAACTTGAAAGGATTGGAAATATTTACATTTGAGCATCTGAATGATCACATAAAGGTTTAGGCAAGAAAAAAGAAGTTTTTCATACAGTAGCCTCGACCTTATTCACGAGGGGTCCAAGACCCTTAATGGATGCCTGAAACCTCAGATAGTTCCTAAAGCCACCTATACTCCGATTAATTCTTATACAATCACTTTGTATTGGGCAAGCAGCAAATACAGTGTGGATAAGCTGGCCAAAGGGATGATTCACATTCAGAGTGGGATAGAGTGGAACAGAGCACGATTTCATCACGCTACTCAGAACATCACACAATTTAAACCTTACAAATTGTTTATTTCTGCAATTTGTCATTTAATATATTTTTGGCTGCAGAAAACTGAAATCTCAAAGTGAAATTGTAGGTAAGGGGGCACTACTGTATTTGCTACTGAGTCTGAATTCCTTACACACACTAAGCAAGGACTTCTTTGGGTCATTTCAGGATTACTATTGGAATACATTTGTCAATAAAAAGTGGGAAAGTTTCAATTTTCCTGTTATGTACTTTAAAAAAATAATCTTTTGGATCCAAGGATCCAAAGCAACATACATTTATTGTATGACAGCCAATTATTCACGCATTACCCTTAATTATGCTTTATAAATTATGTACTGAAATTCCAAACTTCTTATCCACAACATTTAAACATCTCAATGGTTACTAAAAGAGTAGGTTGTCTAAGGGAAAAGGACTTCTTAGTATACATATATTAGTGCATGTTAGTACTGTTTGTGGGAGGTGATTGTTGCAAAGTTCAAAGAGATCCTTCATGGTCAGAAAGAAGTAGATGCTTACAGCAAAGCTTACCTTATAGAAACAGGGTAAGAGGCATTATAGCTATATTTTATTATAACTATAGATAACTATACATTTTTACAATTCTACTGATAAATCTCTTTTCCTTGTAACAGTCTCATTAGAACATGTAAAATGCTTGGCCGTTCTCCCAGAAAAATTCTGGTATTTGCAAGTCTTGTCTTTCATTTAAGTGATATTCAACTTGCAAGGTTTACAGCAAAATTATTCAAGTTCTGCTTCGATGCTTACTTAAAACAAGGATGTTTCCATGAGATTATGAGATTATCTGTGCAAATAATTTATTGGAAAATGATTAATGGCTAAGTTTTAAACTGGCTTTTCTGTGAAACAGAATAGTGAATTTTAAAGTGATATTATTTGGATAATTCAGAAGGGTATCTTGTACTAATTGCATTATTCCTAAACATGGTAAACTGTAACTATATTAGTTTCTTTTCCTGTGTAACGAATTACCACAAACTTAGGGCTGCAAAGCAACACAGTTTTATATGTAAGAAGCAAATGCAGAGACTGAGTTTCCTGCTCAAATTATCCCAAGGCTAAACTTAAGGTGTTTGCTATTCTGAGTTATCATATGGATATTCTGGGATGGTATCTATTCCCAAGTTTATTCTGATGGCTCTAAGAATTTAGTTTCATGTAGTTGTAGGACTGGGGTATTGTTTTCCATGACAGCTGTTGGCTGGGGTCACTCTCAGCTCCAGGAGGCTACCTGAACTTTGAGTCAAATTATTTTCCAGCCAAAGACTTGTCATTAAAGAACTCTCATATTGCATAAAAATGTCTAGAACCTTGTAATACAGCTTTGTCCTGTCATTGGCTGAGGGCCACCCAAGAAGAGTATGACTTCAGCTCTTTGAGGCTGATTATGTAGTTAATAGCTAAAAGCTGTCAGCTAACCACACTTTTTCAAAAAGACTCTGACCAGGACATCTCAGTATGTGTCATATTTAGAGAGAAAAAAATCAAACTGCCATACATAGTGTTTAGCCTAAGGCTATGTTCATAGAAACACATGGACAAGAATGTTATGAGGTATCTGTCCAGACACTGGCATAATCCTAAGATATTTCATGGACTACATCTGATTAGTCAACAAATCTTACATCTGATTATTGTAGTTTTTCTAGTACCAATAAATATTTGTTCCAGGATCAACAGACAACCAGAGTTTTCTGTATATACGAAAGATAAGATGCCATTATTGGTATGACACATTGTGAGAGAAGTGATGCTGGATTAAAAAAATAAAAAATAAAACAAAACAAAAAAGAAAAATAAAAGCCGAGTTATGTTGTGCAAATATATACTTAATAGACACCAGTTAAGGACTTAAAGAATTTAGACATAGTCTGATACGAATGGCCAAAAAAGGGCTGAAGATAATTATTCATGTTGCAATTAAGGTTGTATAATATTGGAATTACAAGTTAGACCATGCAGAGTGTCCTATACAATCTGAAAGAAAGTGGATTTTATAAGACCAGCTATACCCGCCTAGACATACAGAATCACAGAATTATAAGAGGGTTGTGCAGATATTATGAAATGATGAGGCTGAACTAATATACCCATGTTTGCTCTGTCAGAGGAGTTGTGCTGCAGTGGGAATAATTGACTATTTAAATAGAAAATGTAAAACATTGACACTGGGCTTACCCACCTCCTTGATTTAGAGGATACACATACCTATATACATTTTATTTAATTTCTCTAAGATTTACAGAAGCTCAAGGGAGTCATGAGGAATCTCAGCTATATCATTATTTCTACCTGTGCATGAACTGCTGAAGTTTTTTCAGCCGAAATTTATAGATGAAATAGTTCCGGAGTTCTGTGAGCTGCTCTGATCTTTATTCATTCTGCTTTATGTTGGACTTAATTTTATCTCTGAAAAAAGGTGGCTACAGCTGGATTATGATGATGAATTACCAGAAAAAAACCAGGATTCTTTAGCATATACTGGGAAGAAAAGATAAACTTGAAAAATTCGTGGTTTACAATTTTTGTGTATTAACAAATTTTGAAAGTGGCTAATGTCACCACAGAGTCCTGAGTATAATGTTCGGTATGTTAGCTTGGCAAATCTAAAGTGGCAGGTAAGAAAGGCTAAGAATTCTCCAGTGACCTCATGCAATTTCTGAGAGCACTAGGGAGCTGGCTAACTAACTCACTTACACCTCATAAAGTGAGGCCTTCGAGTCACCCCTGCCGCTCTCTGTGCTCCTCTTTCTAATTTCTTTAATTGGAAGGTCAGGTAGTGACCCTGGCTGTGGAGGGAATCCAAGATACTCATGCATACACTATTTTGTATGTTTGGAAAAAAAAAAACAAAACCAGAAAAATCTAGAGCAGCAACTCCTGAGAATCTTCAACCTTTATTTGAGACTTTTTAGAGACAAAGAATAGAATAATTATTTAAGGCATAAAATAAATATTTCAAATTCCACAATTCACAAATGTCTTTGCACAGAAGCAATTGACACCTAAAGATGAGTTGCAGAAGTCCATTATTACAGACTTCAAATGGGAGATGAAGAAAATTCACCTTCTACCTGAAAGCTGGACAATCAAGGCTCATCTAGTACAAAGCAAATAGAGTGTCCAACATCTGTAACAAAAAACGATGACATCGGGGGAGAGTGGGGAGCTGGTATGGAGAGCCAGATTGAAAGATGGGACAATCCACACAGCGGAAGCCATGTTTCTAAATTCAAAATATAAGCCCCTTTTAAAGCGCTTATTTTCTAGAAGACCATTTCTTCTTTATCCTCAAAAACTGACAACGTATGTAGCAGTTAATAAAATCTTATAAATCTAAATGAGTTTGTATACATATAAACTCATTATATATGTATTTATGTATGTGTATGTGTATTATATATGTATGTATATGTGCATATAGATATAAAGTTTAAAAGAAAGAAGAAACCAATGACTGTCCCTGACTTTAGGTTCTGTTAGAGATCTGACAAGCACCAGATATTTTTCAGCAAAAATGGACAAGTTATATTTTACAGAGATGGTAGAGATAAAAGTGGACCTTAAAGAGAAAATATAACATTTTAAAAGCAAAAATAATCCCAGCTGAGTAGAAATAGTAATAATATACATGAAATCAAGATTTGGAGAGTCTGTTATCACAGGGTTTTAAGTCAGCATTTGTACTTTGTTGTGTGAATCTCGAATCTTATCATTTTGATGCCTTATTACTTTTAATGGAATGTGCCAGGCTTAGTATTAGACACTTCAATAATCTGTACTGTTTATAGTTATACAATTTCTATCCTCGTATGATTTATCTGTGGTTAGAAGCCAAGCTTGCAGTACACTCTTAAACTTGACAATCTAGTTTGACATAGAATACATGGGTGATGTTCCTTTAATTGATGAGTGGTTTCTCACATTTCAACAGAACTTTTCCTTAAAATATAATAAGTTGTTGTTATTGAAACAGCCTTTTAAAACATCAGATGAGTAAAAAATTGTTAGATTAATTTGCCCAGGGTCACACAACACATTAGTAGTAGTAAATCTGTAAAAGATCCAGGGTTCGCTTAATTAACTTTTGGGTTACTCTTAATTTTGAGGCATTAGTATGCTAAGCTCTATTACTTTAAGTCACATTTTTGGAAAGTGCCAACATTGAGATATTGTCAGGGGAAAGGAAACACAAATGACATTCTTTCCCAATATTTTCCTTGCATGTGACCCTGGAAAACAAACCTAAGACCTCTCTGCAGCTCTAAAACTGTTTTCAGTTTACTTGCAATGCATGCTCAGTCACAGATTCAGAAAGAGTAAGTGATTAACAATGCTTCTGGTAGCGACAAGGTTGGTATCTGCCTCTTTAAAAAAAAGTACTTCCTCCTTTACAAAATGCTGACGTTAAGCTAAGTAAGTCCTATGACCTCTTTTCCATCTAAAACGTCCCTGTACTGTGGGCCACAAAAATCAGAGAATGCTATCTTCTGAAGGACAGGTATGACCCTTATCAAACAAACTAAAGCACAGCTGCTGTGCTCAACTGTACCAAAATGCTCAGACTAGTAGAAATCAGTTTTGCAAGTATCACACAAGATGAAATGAATGGCTCACCAGGAAGTAAACAGCCTGTCTGAAATCTATAGTCTCAACATTCTGCTTTCTGAATGCATGTGACTCAAAAACATAAGATTCTATAATCATTTCCGCCTAATGTGGCTGTAGTGATCATTTTTCCTTTCCAATATGAAAAGTCAAATCTCTTATTGAAGAATAGTAGAACCAAATAACAAATAAGAAAGAGATTATTTTTAAAATATAGCTGTTTCAGTTTACAACCAGGTTCTCTATATTCTGTCATGCTTTTGGCAAACAATATGCATAAGCACTTTTAGTACATATAAAGACTAATCTAGTCCATTAACATTACTGATGCCTGTACAATAAAAATACAGTAGTCATGTAGACTGTCTTTGATTTTACAAATGAACATCAGTTATTTACAATTTAATTTCAGCTCTTAATGCTGATTAGATGTTTTTCCAGTGAAAATATAAATACAGTACAAATTTGATGTATATTTCTTTAAAAAGCATCTGATCCTGAAGTGGCACAATATAAAGGAAGAGAAACCTCATACAAGAATGACACAATTCTCAGACGTTACATAAAATTGAAAAGAATGACTTACAATAAAACAGATGGCAGTGGAAGCAGCTGCATGCTATCATTTCTGAAGTGCGTTAGACACATATGTGGATGGAAATATGGTGTGTGGGGGGGAAAAGAATTGTGACTGTACATGAAAATGAGAAATTGATGAAATTTTGGCTTTTCTACCATGAGACGAAAATATCAGGGCTAGGGATTCTTTTTCCTTCAAGTACTTTCCTATCTACCTAGTGAAAGGGGACTGTTACTCTTACATAAGCAATTTTAAAAATTCCACTGTGATGCCTTTTCCCACCCCCTGTGTATTTAAAATTACCATATAGCCTGGCTTGTTTTTCTGCAGATTCCCACTTAAATTTCAAACATACAGTGCTTTGGAGATGTGGTTTGTGATGATTAATTTTATGTGTTAACTTGACTGGGCCAGTGTGCCCAGATATTTGGTTAAACATCATTTCTAGGTGCATCTGTAAGGATATGTACGGCTGAGATTAACATTTGAATCAGTGGACTGTGTAAAGCGGATTGGTTTTTCCAATATTGGTTGGCCTCATTCAATCCATTGAAAGTCTGAATATTTTCTCTGCCTGAGTTTCTCCAAGCTAGGACATCAGCCTTCTACCTTTAAACTTGGAGTCCAACTGGACCGTAAACTATTTGCTCTTCTGGTTCTTGGGACTTGGATTCTGACAGAAACTATACCATGGGTTCTTACTGGGTTTGGACTACTCAACCTTCGTAATTGTGTGAACCAGTTACCTACAATAAATCTCTCTCATTCTCTCCATTGATAGAGATAAAGATTATATATAGATATAGAGACACACATATCCTGTTGGTTCTGTTTCTCTAAATAACTCTGCCCAATATATGATTCAACAATTATTCACGTACTCTTCCTTCCAGGAACTTTATATTAAAGCATGTAAGGTTGACTTGCATGACCAATAAATGTAAGTGCACTGGTTGCTTTCACATAAAACCTTTAAAATCCATTATATGGTTGGACATAGCTGCTTTCTTTTTTTCTGTCTCAGCAATTAGGTGAGCATGGAGGAAAAGCCTCTGTCATCCTGGGCCTCCAGTGATTATAATGAGTGAAATGCCCCTGCCAGCATACATTATTAGACACCTAGTGTTAGTGAAGAATAAACTAGTGCAGTATTAGCCATTAAATTTGGGGATGTTTTTACAACTGCATAAACTATCCCTCTTTTGATTGGTATATTTCAGGCCTGTCCATGCAATTTATTATATGCTGGATTTATAATTATTTATTTTAATAATGACAAACCGTACTGTACTGTGAGGAGTGTTTCTGATACTAAAACACGTAAAGTCATTGCATTATTCCATTCTCACGCTGCTATAAAGAACTGCTTGAGACTGGGCAATTTAGAAAGAAAAGAGGTTTAATTAACTCATAGTTCTGCATGGCTGGGGAGACCTCAAGAGACTTACAATCATGGTAGAAGGGGAAGAAGGCACATCTTACATGGTGGCAGGCGAGTGAGTGAAAAGTCCAGGGGGAAGTGCCATTTATAAAATCATCAGATCTCATAAGAACTCGCTCACTATCATGAGAACAGCATGTGAGAAACCATCCCCATGATCCAATCACCACCCACTGGGTCCCTCCCTTGACATGATACATGAGGATCATGTGAATTACAATTCAAGATGAGATTTGCATAGGGACACAACCAAACCATATCAGTCATCTTCTTTTAAAAGAGAAAATGATGCTCAGAAATAGTAACTTGCTGAAAGTGACTGAGCTGGGCACAAAACTGAAGTCTGTGCAGTGCCCTTTCTAATTTCTGCTAATGACTATTATTTGTTGTTTTTGTTCGTGTTTCTGGTTTCACTTTATAGCAGGACTGAATTTGATGGTTGAATATATTTTTCTCCATTTTGTTTTTGTTGTTGTTGCTGTGGTTTTAGTTACTTTGTTGAAATTTGAAGGATGAAGAACAGTTATTTTACAATAACTCAATGCTCAGGACAGTATATTAGAAAGTCATTATGACATTTGACAAAATTATTTATAAACTCACTATGAATATAGGAGATAAATGTGGACTAAAAACGTACAAACAAATTAGATTCATGACAATTTACAAAAAAAGTGTACCCAAAGGGTGCTGATCCACAGCTGTTCACCTGGTGAAGTTTAACAGCTTACATGTCAAACAGACTGCAACTAGGAGAAGTAATGACTTCTCTCTGTATTAGTATCTTCACGTGCACAATGAAAAACTGTTATTACCTTAGCTATTAATTGTGAGGATTTTATAGGACAATGTAGGTAAATTGCTTAGTCTGTCAGATAATACATCCTAAAGAAATTTAAAGATGATAGCTTAAAAAGAAGAAAGAAGAAGGAGAAAGAGTAAAAAAAAGAGGAGGGAAAGTGGAATCAAAGCTCTGTCCTTGGGCTGTCATGTTCAAAGCTTTTAAATGACTGGATTCAAACCTCTAAGGTATGTTACATTGTTTGTAGTTGTCCACAAAAATGCACATAAACAACATTTTGCTTAACATTTCACTAGGCATTCAGCTTAATAGGAATCCATAGTGGTAGGTGGCTCAGAAAACAAACAGAAAATAACATATAACAAGTATCAAATACCTTTGTTAATTTTCTGTCTTGTTGATCTGTCTAATATTGACAGTGGAGTGTTAAAGTCTCCCACTATTCTTGTGTGAGAGTCTAAGTCTCTTCGTAGGTCTATAAGAACTGGCTTTATGAATCTGGGTGCTCCTGTATTGGGTGCATATATATTTATGACAGTTAGTTCTTCTTGTTGTATTGATCCCTTTACCATTTATGTAATGCCTTTCTTTGTCTTTTTTTTTTTTTTTTTAATCTTTGTTGGTTTAAAGTCTGTTTTATCAGAGACTAGGATTGCAACCCCTGCTTTTCTTTGGTTTTCCATTTGCTTGGTAAATATTCCTCCATCCCTTTATTTTCAGCCTGTGTGTGTCTTTGCATGTGAGATGGGTCTCCTGAATACAGCACACTGATGGGTCTTCTACTCTTTATCCAATTTGCCAGTCTGTATCTTTTAATTGGAGCATTTAGCCCATTTACATTTAAGGTTAATATTGTTATGTGTGAATCTGATCCTGTCATTATGATGCTAGCTGGTTATTTTGCCCATTAGTTGATGCAGTTTCTTCATGGTGTCAATGCCCTTTACAATTTGGTACGTTTTTACAGTAACTGATAACGGTTTTTTCTTTCCATATTTTGTGCTTCTTCAAAGGAGTTCTTGTAAGGCAGGCCTAGTGGTGACAAAAATCTCTCAGCATTTGCCAGCTCTGGAAAAAGTGGTGCTAATAGACATCTACAGAACTCTCTACCCCAAATCAACAGAATATACATTATTCTCAGGACCACATCACACTTATTGTAAAATTGACCACACAATTGGAAGAAAAACGCTCCTCAGTAAATGCAAAAAAATGGAAATCATAACAAACAGTCCCTCACACCACAGTGCAATCAAATCAGATCTCAGAATTAAGAAACTCACTAAAACCATACAACTACATGGAAACTAAATGACCTGGTCCTGAATGAATACTGGGTAAATAACAAAATTAAGGCAGAAATAAATAAATTCTTTGAAATCAATGAGAACAAAAACACAACATACCATAATCTCTGGACACAGCTAAAACAGTGTTTAGAAGGAAATTTATAGCACTAAATGCCAACAGAAGAAAGCGGGAAAGATCTAAAATTGACACCCTAACATCACAATCAAAAGAACTAGAGAAGCATAAGCAAACAAGTTCAAAAGCTAGCAGAAGACAAGAAATAACTAAGATCAGAGTAGAACTGAAGGAGACAGAGACATGAAAAACCCTTAAAAAAAATCAATGAATCCAGGAGCTGGTTTTTTGAAAAGATTAACAAAATAGACTGCTAGTAGACTAATAAAGAAGAAAAAAGAGAAGAATCAAATAGAAAAAATAAAAAAATGATAAATGGGATATCACCACTTATCCCATAGAAATGCAAACTACCATCAGAGAATACTACAAACACCTCTACGCAAATAAACTAGAAAATCTAGAAGAAATGGATAAATTCCTGGACAAATAAACCCTCCCAAAACTAAACCAGGAAGTAGTCAAATCTCTGAATAGACCAATAACAAGTTCTGAAATTGAGTCAGTAATGAATAGCCTACCAACCAAAAAAAGCCTAGGACCAGATGGATTCACAGCCGACTTATACCAGAGGTACAAAGAGGAGCTGTTACCATTCCCTCTGAAAATATTCCAAACAATAGAAAAAGAGGGACTAGGTCAGCATCATCCTGATACTAAAATTTGGCAGAGACACAATAATAAAATAACATTTCAGGTGAATAGCCTGATGAATATCAATGCAAAATCCTCAATAAAATACTGGCAAATGGAATCCAGTAGCACATCAGAAAGCTTATCCACCATGATCAAGTCAGCTTCATCCCTGGGATGCAAAGCTGGTTCAACATATGCAAATCAACCAATGTAATCCATCACATAAACAAACCAATGACAAAAACCACATGATTATCTCAACAGATGCAGAAAAGGCCTTCAACAAAATTCAACACCCTTTTCTGCTAAAAACACTCAATAAACTAGGCATTAATGGAATGTATCTCAAAATATTAAGAGCTATTTATGACAAACCCACAGCCAATATCATGCTGAATGGGCAAAAACTGGAAACATTCCCTTTGAAATCCAGCACAAGACAAGGATGCCTCTCACCACTCCTATTCAACAAAGTATTGGAAGATCTGGCCAGGGAAATCAGGAAAGAGAAATAAATGAAGGGTATTCACATAGGAAAAGAGGAAGTCAAATTTTCTCTGTTCGCAGATGAGATGATTGTATATTTAGAAAACTCCATTGTCTCAGCCCAAAATCTCCTTAAGCTGATAAGCAACTTCAGCAAAGTCTTAGGGTACAAAATCAATGTGTAAAAATCACAAGCATTCCTATACAACAATAATAGACAAACAGAGAGCCAAATCATAAGTGAACTCTCATTCACAAGTGCTACAAAGAGAATAAAATATCTAGGAATACAACTTACAAGGGATGTGAAGTACCTCTTCAAGGAGAACTACAAACCACTGCTCAAGGAAATAGGAGAGGACAGAAACCAATGAAAAACATTCCATGCTCACGGATAGGAAAAATCAATATTATAAAATCATCAGGCTATCATTAACTTTCTTCACAAAATTAGAAAAAACTAATTTAAATTTCATATGGAACCAAAAAAGAGCCCATGTACCCAAGACAATCCTAAGCAAAAAGAACAAAACTGGAGACATGAGGCTCTCTGACTTCAAACTATACTACAAGGCTACAGTAACCAAAACATCATGATACTGGTACCAAAACAGATATATAGACCAATGCAACACAACAGAGGCCTCAGAAATAATGCCACATATCTACAACCATTTGATCTTTGACAAACCAGACAAAAACAAACAATGGGGAAAGGATCCCCTACAAATGTTGTTGGGAAAACTGGCTAGTCATATGCAGAAAACTGAAACTGTACCCCTTCCTTACACCTTATACAAAAATTACCTCAAGATGAATTAAAGACTTAAACGTAAGACCTAATAACATAAAAATCCTAGAAGAAAACCTAGGCAATATCATTTAGGACACAGGTATGGGCAAAAACTTCAGGACTAAAACACCAAAAGCAATGGCAACAAAAGCCAAAATTGACAAATAGGATCTAAATAAACTAAAGAGCTTCTGCACAGCAAAATAAACTATCATGAGAGTGAACAGGCAACCTACAGAATGGGAAAAAAAATTTTTGCAATCTATCCATCTGACAAAGGGCTAATATCCAGAATCTTCAAGGAACTTCAAACAGATTTACAGGGGGAAAAAAAAACAACTCCATCAAAAAGTGGGCAAAGTATATGAACAGACACTTTCCAAAGAAGACATTTATGTGGCCAACAAACACATGAAAAAAAAGTCATCATAACCGATCATTGGATAAATGCAAATAAATCCACAAATAGATACCATCTCACACTAGTTAGAATGGCGATCATTAAAAAGTCAGGAAACAACAGATACTGGAGAGCATGTGGAGAAATAGGAACGCTTTTACACTGTTAGTGGGATTGTGAATTACTGTAATCATTTTGGAAGACAATGTGGTGATCTAGAACCAGAAATACCATTTGACCCAGCAATTCCATTACTGGGTATATACCCAAAGGATTATAAATCATTCTACCATAACACATGCACACATATGTTTACTGCAGCACTGTTCACAATAGCAAAGATTTGGAACCAACCCAAATGCCCATCAGTGATAGACTGGATTAAAAAAAAAAAAAAGGCCGGGCGCGGTGGCTCAAGCCTGTAATCCCAGCACTTTGGGAGGCCGAGGCGGGTGGATCACGAGGTCAGGAGATCGAGACTATCCTGGCTAACATGGTGAAACCCCGTCTCTACTAAAAATACAAAAAAAAAAAAATTAGCCGGGCACGGTGGCGGGCGCCTGTAGTCCCAGCTACTTGGGAGGCTGAGGCGGGAGAATGGCGTGAACCTGGGAGGCGGAGCTTGCAGTGAGCCGAGATCACACCACTGCACTCCAGCCTGGGAGACACAGTGAGACTCCGTCTCAAAAAAAAA